>NC_048579.1:24702565-25002565 GCF_013265735.2 Oncorhynchus mykiss
TTTATAGGTACACTTCAACTATGACAGACAAAATGAGAAAAAAAAACACACTGTAGGATTTTTTATGAATTTATTTGCAAATTATGGTGGAAAGTAAGTATTTGGTCACCTACAAACAAGCAAGATTTCTGGCTCTCACAGACCTGTAACTTCTTCTTTAAGAGGCTCCTCTGTCCTCCACTCGTTACCTGTATTAATGGCACCTGTTTGAACCTGTTATCAGTATAAAAGACACCTGTCCACAACCTCAAACAGTCACACTCCAAACTCCACTATGGCCAAGACCAAAGAGCTGTCAAAGGACACCAGAAACAAAATTGTAAACCACCAGGCTGGGAAGGCTGAATCTGCAATAGGTAAGCAGCTTGGTTTGAAGAAATCAACTGTGGGAGCAATTATTAGGAAATGGAAGACATACAAGACCACTGATAATCTCCCTCGATCTGGGGCTCCACGCAAGATCTCACCCCGTGGGGTCAAAATGATCACAAGAACGGTGAGCAAAAATCCCAGAACCGCACGGGGGGACCTAGTGAATGACCTGCAGAGAGCTGGGACCAAAGGAACAAAGCCTACCATCAGTAACACACTACGCCGCCAGGGACTCCAATCCTGCAGTGGCAGACGTGTCCACCTGCTTAAGCCAGTACATGTCCAGGCCCGTCAGAAGTTTGCTAGAGAGCATTTGGATGATCCAGAAGAAGATTGGGAGAATGTCATATGGTCAGATGAAACCAAAATATAACTTTTTGGTAAACTCAACTCGTCGTGTTTGGAGGACAAAAAATGCTGAGTTGCATCCAAAGAATACCATACCTATTGTGAAGCAAGGGGGTGGAAACATCATGCTTTGGGGCAGTTTTTCTGCAAATGGACCAGGACGACTGATCCGTGTAAAGGAAAGAATGAATGGGGCCATGTATCGTGAGATTTTGAGTGAAAACCTCCTTCCATCAGCAAGGGCATTGAAGATGAAACGTGGCTGGGTCTTTCAGCATGACAATGATCCCAAACACACCGCCCGGGCAACGGAGTGGCTTCGTAAGAAATATTTCAAGGTCCTGGAGTGGCCTAGCCAGTCTCCAGATGTCAACCTCATAGAAAATCTTTGGAGGGAGTTGAAAGTCTGTGTTGCCCAGCAACAGCCCCAAAACATCACTGCTCTAGAGGAGATCTGCATGGAGGACTGGGCCAAAATACCAGCAACAGTGTGTGAAAACCTTGTGAAGACTTACAGAAAACGTTTGACCTCTGTCATTGCCAACAAAGGGTATATAACAAAGTGTTGAAACACTTTTGTTATTGACCAAGTACTTATTTAAGTACTTATAAATTCATAAAAAATCCTACAATGTGATTTTCTGGATTTTTTTTCTCATTTTGTCTGTCATAGTTGAAGTGTACCTATGATGAAAATTACAGGCCTCGTCTTTTTAAGTGGGAGAACTTGCACAATTGGTGGCTGACTAAATACTTTTTTGCCCCACTGTATATATTGTTTTGTTATTTGTTAACTCTGATGTTGGACGATTAGGCCTGGCCCACCGCCGGTGTTCCAATTCACCCTATAGGTGTTCAGCGTGGTTGAGGTCAGGGCTCTGTGCAGGCCAGTCAAGTTATTCCACACCGATCTCGGCAAACCATTTCTGTTTGCACCTCACTTTATGCATGGGGGCATTGTTATGCTGAAACAGGAAAGGGCTTTCCCCACAAAGTTGGAAGCACAGAGTCTTTTAGAATGTCCTTGTATGCTGTAGCGTTAAGATTTTCCTTCACTAAAACCTAGCCCGAACCATGAAAAACAGCCCCAGACCGTTATTCCTCCACCAAACTTTACAGTTGGCATAGACAAGTTTGATGTGCTACGCGCTTCAGCACTCGGCAGTCCCGTTCTGTGAACTTGTGTGGCCTACCACTTCGCAGCTGAGCCTTTGTTGCTCCGAGACGTTTCCACTTCATAATAACAGCACTTGCAGTTGACCGGAGCAGTTCTAGCAGGGCAGAAATCTGACAAACTGACTTGTTGGAAAGGTGGCATCCTATGACGGTGCCACGTTGAAAGTCACTGAGCTCTTCAGTACAGGCCATTCTACTGCCACCGTTTTGTCTATGGAGAGTGTATGGCTGTTTGCTCTATTTTATACACCTGTCAGCAATCGTGTGGCTGAAATTGCCGAATCCACTCATTTGAAGGGGTGTCCACATACTCTTGTGTAGTGTACACTCATTGTGAACTGCCCTCCATACTGAGATGTGCTATCTGTCCCCACCCTGAGCATTGATGATTGATCATGCAGATAGCAGAGGGTAGGCTGTGTCCCGTAGAGAAGCCAGATTTAGACATTGCATATAGTTTAACAGTTCTATTTCACGTCGTGCTTTTCATAGGAATTATTTATTATAATTTACTGGTTTCTCACAGTTATTTATACTGGGAAAAGGGAGTGGTTCTGGGTGGTTGATCTTGGTATCCCGGTTTCCGCTATTCAACCCTAGCACAGACACACAGCCTAGCTTTCTCTTTTTACTACTGAATAGCCACTTTCCTGTGAAAGGGGAGTGCACTGGTTTTCCCACAATTAGCTCTACTCTGTCCAGAACTCCCTCTAACCAGCTTCCTGTAGATATCCTCTTCAGAAAACTTGAATGAAAAAGCCTGAGTCCTCAATGGCACCCTATTCCCTATACAGAGCACTACTTTTGACCAGAGCTCTATGGGGGTGCGCTATATATAGAGTATAGCGTGCCATTTTAATTTGGGACGTAGGCAACGTGTACAGTAGGGTTGACTATAAACACATTTATGTGTTCCCCTTTGACTATTTCCCTTTGATCCCAACACAGTCTTATCTGTGTGAGGGGAAATGCTACAGTACTGAGAGCTACATCCTTACCCAAAATGAGGGATTATTGGGCACACTGAGCATCACATTTTAAAATTGTCATATGGCGTTGCAACCATCCACTGTCAATGATTGTGTTTTTCTTTTCATATGCTACATGTCCATTGGAGACACATTCAATGTGTTTTCAATGTGAATTCTCTTCCCTTCAGGGGACCGGATTGTAAAGGTGAACAGAGAAAGTATCATTGGAAAGACGTACTCCCAAGTGATCGCTTTGATACAGAACAGGTAAGGGACTGCCTGCTTCTCTTATACATCACTCTCATGGAGTTTTACATGAAGAAGAGTGGTATTTTGAAACAATGCTAATAGGTTGCAGTAAACCTTACCAGGAAGTGCCTTATTAAAGTATTTAAGGCTATGCACATTTCAGAAACCTTGTCTCGTTTCGGTGCTATCGAGATTAGATTAAGTAAAAATGAACAGCTTTTTGTTATTCTAATCATTCAAACTAAATATTTGAAATGAAACATAAACCGTTTCCTTCTCTGGAAATTCAAAGGGTGCTATGTGGTGTCACTGAAATGCAGTTTCTCCAAGCACTTTTTCAAATGTTGCTCTACCCATTTAACATTCCTTGGAAATTGGCACACAGACATTGTTGAGCAATCCATGTGCCCATGGCATATATAACTGTCAGTTCCCAATGTTACTAAACCTTTACCCTCCTACTCATGAACATACCTTAAAGCTAAGTCTAAACTATACAAAAAAAAGGTTTAGTTGTTACATGAACTATGTTGATTGTGCACACTACTGCTCCAACTCATAAGCGGAATCTCTACTACTTTTGTCCCTCTCACAGCGACACCTCGTTGGAACTATGTGTGATGCCAAAAGATGAGGACATTTTGCAGTTGGTAAGTACAATTCATTTAACACCGTCCTCCTAACTTTGTGCTTGAGTATCTTCCTTGATTATTGTTGACTAGAGAATTGAAGTCACTTGTGAAGGTTTATGGGAATCATGAATTGATCATTGTTTGTGCCTAAAGTGGGATGGGTAGTTACTTTGTACTTTTTCTCAGAAGGTAGTTGTTCCCATATCCTCGGAAATGTACATACACTTAGGTTGGAGTCATTACAACTAGTTTTTCAACCACTCCACAAATGAATTTCTTGTTAACAAACTATAGTTTTGGCAAGTTTTGGCAAGACATCTCCTTTGTGTATGATACAAGTAATTTTTCCAATAATTATTTACAGACAGATTATTTCACTTATAATTCACTGTATCACAATTCCAGTGTGTCAGAAGTTTACATACACTAAGTTGACTGTGCCATTAAACAGCTTGGAAAATTCCAGAAAATGATGTCATGGCTTTAGAAGCTTCTGATAGACTAATTGACATCATTTGAGTCAATAGGAGGTGTACCTGTGGATTTATTTCAAGACCTACCTTCAAACTCAGTGCCTCCTTGCTTGACATCATGGGGAAATCAAAAGAAATCAGCCAAGACTCCAGAAAAATAATTGTAGACCTCCCACAAGTCTGGTTCATGCTTGGGGGCAATTTCCAAATGCCTGAAGGTACCATGTTCATCTGTACAAACAATAGTACGCAAGTATGAACACCATGAGATCACGCAGCTGTCATACCGCTCAGGAAGGAGACGCGTTCTGTCTCCTAGAGATGTACGTACTTTGGTGGGAAAAGTGCAAATCAATCCCAGAACAACAGCAAAGGACCTTGTGAAGATGCTGGAGGAAACGGGTACAAAAGTATCTATATCCACAGTAAAATGAGTTCTATATCGACATATCCTGAAAGGCCGCGCAGGAAGGAAGAAGCCACTGCTCCAAAACCGCCATAAAAAAGCCAGTCTACGGTTTGCAACATGTTGTGGGGGTGCTTTGCTTCAGGAAGGACTGGTGAACTTCATAAAATAGATGGCATCATGAGGAAGGAAAATTATGTGGATATGTTGAAGCAACATCTCAAGACATCAGTCAGGAAGTTAAAGCTTGGTCGCCAATGGGTCTTCCAAATGGACAATGACACCAAGCATACTTCCAAAGTTGTAGCAAAATGGCTTAAGGACAACAAGGTCAAGGTGTTGGAGTGGCCATCACAAAGCCCTGACCTCAATCTTAGAGAAAGTTGGTGGGCAGAACTGAAAAACGTTTGACCCAAGTTAAGCAATTTAAAGGCAATGCACCAAATACTAATTGAGTGTATGTAAACTTCTGACCTTCTGGGAATGTGATGAAAGAAATAAAAGCTGAAATAAATCATTCTCTCTGAAATAAATCATCTGTCTGCCTCCATCACTGTGAACGTCTCTCACATAGCTCTAGCTTGGCTTCCTGAACACATTCGGAACTCACCTTTTAATCTCGTTAATGTTTTTTTGTTTAAAATCTGAATTGTTTTTGATGAATGGCTATTAATCTATCTCTTTTAAAAACTTTACCCCTTTTTCTCCCAATTTTGTGGTTTCCAATTGGTAGTTAGTCTTGTCTCGTCGCTGCAACTCCCGTACAGACTTGAGTCGAAGGTCGAGAGCCAATGCATCCACCGAAACACGACCCAACCAAGCCGCACTGCTTCTTGACACAATGCCCGTTTTACCTGGAAGCCAGCCACACCAATGTGTCAGAGGAAACACCGTACACCTGGCGACCGTGTCAGCGTGCATGCCCCCGGCCCGCCACAGGAGTCACTAGAGCGATATGGGACAAGGACATCCCTGCCGGCCAAACCCTCCCCTAACCCGGGCGACGCTGGACCAATTGTTCACCCCCCATGGGTTTCCCGGTCGCGGCCGGCTGCCACAGTGCCTGGACTCGAACCAGGATCTCTAGCAACTGCGATGCAGTGCTTTAGTCCACTGCCCCACTCGAGAGGCTATAAATCGATCTCAGAATGTGCTACAGTGATATATGATGTAAGGATTGCAGGCTTGTGCTTTGTCAGTGGCTATGAAGTAGGGTTCAGGCAGGAGTTGGACAGTCGGAAGGGTGAATGAAATGGTAGGAGGGACATCCCAGCTTCAAGTGGTTTCAGATTTCACATCCTACATCACACAGGCTCTGAAAAATATACTACTGTGTCCGTGGGAACCAGGGCTATTGCTCAAGCCATTCCGATCTGCGGTGTCCACAGATCGATTTGAAAATAAGTGATAATGTCCTGTACCAGAACCCCCTAAACAGGATGTTAGATCTAAGAGAAATGTAGCATCATATAATATTCACTCCCATAATACTGCTGTCCCCTTTGGGTTAATGGCTCTCGGAGCATTTCCTCCCCATAAATAGACACCACACCATGCACTGGGCTCTCGGTGCAGGGCTTAGCATCTAGCAGACTCCCTGCCATGGACAGAGGCAAGAGGAGTCATCATTTTTGGCTGGATTTCTGTATAAGCACTTTGTAACTGCTGCTGCTGATGTAAAAAGGGCTTTATAAATACATTTGATTGATTTGATCGTTCACTCAGTACTGTTTTGAACATTAAGGTTTTCCTGCACTGTCCCTCAGGTTAGCTCAAACTCCAGTCCATTTCTCATGGATTACTGACCAGCGGTGGACTGTTGACAGCAGGTGAAGAGTATTGGCTGTAGGCTTGAAAGTGTGTTTGTGTGTGTGCAGGAAAAGGGCTGAGTAGTAGTGGCCCAGATGGAAAGAACTGCGGAGTGAAAGTGAAGGATGAGCCAAGTAGCGTGGAACGAAAGAGTGATAGAAAAGAGAAAGAGGACAGAGAGCTTTAAGGACCAGAGGACGAGAGCCTCTGTGGTGCCAGTCTGCCAGGGCCCCTCGCTCCACCTACCCATATTCCTGCCCGGCTCAGTGATCTGCACAGCAAACCAACGCCACCCGTCAGGGTCCAGAGCCCAGCAGACGATAACGCTATGCCAGACCACACCACCCCACAACCACAGTCACATCCTGTTATTCACTTCCACTGGTTCTCTCATCTGGAGTAAGGAACTGAACCGACTCCAGCCCCTAGTGTGATGCTAAATTCCACGCATAGCTAGATGGCTAGGCCACAGCTTGCCAAAGCCACACAAACATCTTTTGACATTTAGGAATGTATCGGAGCACTATTGAAGCCTGAGGTTATTCTCAGTAAATAAAACGGGCAATACACAGCAATTAGTGTTAGAAATGTATTTGTGATCTGGAGGATGGTTGGTTATACCTCAGCAAGTTTGCAATTGCAATTCTAACTTATCTAAATAGTGTAATTTGACTTTTAATACATTTTCAGTTTTTTATTGTATTTACTGTGTAAATAAAGCTGGAAAAAGTCTGATTTTAAGTGTTTTCATTTCAGGCTGTAAGGCAACAAAAGATGAACATTTTGAAAGGGGGTGGTGACTTTCTTAAATCCACTGTAAGAGAGGGATACCAAGGTAGAGGCAGCTAGTGAACAGCAGCAGCGGTAGGCAGTTAGATTACCCCTGGTTTATGACTACTATCAGGCAGTGTTGGTGAGAGGAGGCAGTTATGTGGGTGAGAGGCAGCCCTCAGGTGGCAGAGGGACAAGCAGGTGGCAGCTCAAACGTGACTGACTTTCCTCCTATCCGTTCCTGCTCCCGTCGTCTTTTTTCACTGCTCTTCTCTTGCCCTCTGCCTTTCTGTGGTGCATTCACACAGCGACCGTAGCCATGACAGCTCCAGCCTCTGTTTCTCTATTGCACATCTTTACTCCTCTTTCTCCCCTCTCCTTCTTCTCTCCTCTTGTCTGCCTCTTTCTCCCCTCTCCTTCTTCTCTCCTCTTGTCTGCCTCTAACCTGTCGGCTGGCAGTTTTCCAGGGATATCACTGCTCTGGTAAGAAGGGAAACTTACTAACTCCTTGTTTTTCTTTTTTGTATGTAATTTCTTCCCATGTGTGAATGTGGTTTCAGTCCTTTTTTAAAGCTGGTATCAACAGTGTAATGATTTGTCAATAAGCGTAATGTGTTTGCCTTCCCTTAGCTAAAACTGTCATCTCTACCTAATTTTGAATTGTCTCCATAGAACCTTGTGCCTTTTTGAATTGTTATACTGTATTTTTAAGTGTTTTTTTAGAGCTGGGGTTCTCAAAGTGGGGTCTGCGGCCAGATGTCAAAATATAAAAACAATATTTCATTTGTATTAATGATTATTACTAACAACAGATTAAACACATTTTGGCCAATTGATCCGTGGAATAAGTTGAGGGTATAATATTATTTACCTGCAATTTATGTTCTTAACCCTGGGAAACATGGGCCGAGGAGGCTCACAGGGATATTGCTATCAACAGTACTATCAACCAATTATCTTCTTTTTTTTTTCTTCAACTAAATACTTTTTGTATTCCCCCTAGTTATTTTGTTTACATAGATTCGCTGTCATTTTAACTCTAGAACTGCAAAGTTCTCGCTCTGCCTCATGGGAAAAATAACAACTAAAAATAACTAAAAAACTCTTCCACGTGACAAAATCTGTAGAATTGCAATTAGCTTAAACTGCAACGTGTTCTCTTCGATTCCAAGAGGCAGGCCCGTAAAATGTTCTTCCCAGGGCCCGAGACATGGTTCGTCATAGAAGTCATAGTAAAACTCCTTGTGTCCTATTTTTGTCTCACTCGAGTTGTGCTCTGATTATGGGGGGGGGGTTCCTGCTGAATTTTCTATTACAAAAGGGGTCTCACGAAGTTGGAGAACCCCTGTTTTTAGAGCATGCTAAATATTGACAGGAAAGGTGTTGTCGTTTCCCCATTCAAATTCCTGTCTCCCGCTCTCTGCTCACATCAGCGCTTGTTAGTTAAGCATTGAGTCAGTAATAATATAAAATATGCCATTTATCAGACACTTTTATCCAAAGCAACTTAGTCATGCATGCATACATTTTAAGTATGAGTGGTCCCAGTAATCAAACCCACTATCCTGGCGTAGCAAGCGCCAAAGCGCCTTGATCTACCAGCTGAGCTACAGATGACCAGTACATTTTTTTTTTGACAACATCACTTGACTTATGCAAATCTAGAGTTAAGGGCGGGGGCAGCAGACATGCTGGAGTCACTGTATAAACGTAACCCGACACCACAGACAGAGCACTCATCGATTTAAAGTCCAGCTCTTGCTTTCCCTTCAGTGAATTCTCGCACTACAAGGATGGGGAGATACATTAAATACCTGAGTCAATACACATCTCTGAACTGAGGACTTTTAGTAGATTGAAATCCAGCTCTTACCAGGCTTTATTCTGGGCCCTGGCGTCGGGCCTGCTTTTTTTTCCTCTCACTCTCCCCTTTTTTGCTCTCTCTTGGACATATCTGTTCTTTTTTCCAGCACTTTCCATTGGAAGAGGTCATCTGACCCAAACACACGCTCCCAGTGTCTCTTCAGGATTCAGACACTGCCGGGGTGGGGAAGGGCTGGTTGCGAACTTTGGCCAAGAGAGCAATACTGTGTTATCTTTTAGTCAAATGTCTTTGATGGTTTTTATAACATGTACATACAGTCTGTGTGTTCAATTGTTTATCTGTCATTTACTGTGTACTGAAATTTATCGTCCTTAAAAAATAATTTTGAGGAGTATATGGGTCATGTTTTTCTTTGTCATTCATCATATGATTTTTTTCTGGTCATTGTGCTGTAGCGTAGCTGTTTCTTTATGGGCATAGCAGAAAACTTAAGCAGTACCCAGAGGATCACGTCAGTTTGGTGCAATGGCACACTACAAAGGTTTTATGTGACCTATTTTTGTCCTATACAGTTGAAGAGACATAATGTCCCATAATCTCTTGCAGGCCTATTCCCAAGATGCATACCTCAAAGGGAACGAGGCATACAGCGGAAACGCCCTACACATCCCGGAGCCTCCTCCCATATGCTACCCGAGGATAGAGCCTAAAGCCCCAGGGATGGCCCAGGCCCTGGACCTATCCCCCTCCACAGAGGCCTCCCGGAGCGGCAGGCCGGTCCAAGCAGGGGCAGGGAGACAGGGTACCTCCACGGCAGGCCACACAGACATGGGCTACCGGTTGGAGATCTCTGTCCCCCCTTCTCCTCCCCCGCAGTCCCCTAAAACCCAGACGGTGGTTTGTGTGTGCAACGAGAGTGTGAGGACAGTGGTGGTGCCACCTGACCCAGTACCGGATCGGGGGCCCCGTTGTGTGTCTCTGGCTGGCCCCAGCCATAGGACCGACGAGAACCGTTTCGGAAGTCCCCTGGGCCTCTCAACAAGGCCTAGAATCCTCGTGACCCCTGGCCCCCCTGGAGGTTCACAGCTACAATATACCCCCATCCCCACCCGGCCCACAGAGTCCTCAGTCTTCTCCCCCTCTGGCTCTAGGCCTTCCCCAATCTACCCCGACAAACACCACCTCACCCCTTCCCCGCGAACCACGGTGGCCGACACCTTACCCTCCCCCACCACGCCCAACCACTACATTCCCTCACCCTCCTCTCCTGCCACGTCCAACTCACCTCACCAGAACATCGACTGGCGCAACTACACCACCTACAAGGACTACATCGACGCCAAGCGGCTGCACACCTATGGCTGCCGCACCATCCAGGAGCGTCTAGACAGCCTGCGGGCGGCAGCCAACCCCAACGCCGCTTACGCACTGCAGCCTGGCCCTCCCAGTGCCTCCTCCCAAGGCCTGGGAGGGTCCCAGATTAGACGCAGGAGCACGTCCCACGATCGGGGATCCTACCAGGGGGCCACTGTGGCTCCACTGCGCAGTGCCTCCCAGGAGAGGCTAGGTGGGGGAGGGCCCGAGAGGACAGCCATGCCCAGGGACTGGCCCCGGAGTGCCTCCCAGGATGCCCTACCCTCCTCAGCCCTCATGGGAGTGGCCAAGCCCCGGGCACGCTCCTGCGACTACCTGGGCCGGCAGGGCGAGCCAGCGGCAATGGTATCTACAGAGAGGGGTGTGGGAGGGTACAGCAGGGCAGAGCTGGAGGATAGCCTGCTACTATGCAGGGGTGAGGAGGCCAAAGCCAGCAGACACGGAGCAGTGCTGAAACAACTACCCCAGCCTCACAGGACCAGCCTTACAGGCATGCCCATCGCTGCCCCGATGTTCACTAAAGGTACGACGGAGCCGTTGCTCCCCTCTAGGACAGACAGCCTTGCACAGACAGCCCTCAGTAGGCCCTCGCGGTTGCCTGTTAAAAACTCCACCTCGGACCCATCGCCACTCTCCTTACCTTCTACCCGGGGCCCCGGTAACAGCAGTGCTATGGACCTGCTCAAAGACCAAAGAGCCATGGTGGTGGGTAACCACCTGGGCTACTCTTCCTCGCCCCTGCAGCAGCTACAGCTCCGGGGGCGGGCAGACAGCCTGAGAGAGGAGAGCGGGAGGGATGTGGGGCTGGGTGCCAGGTCCTCCTCCTGCTCCGGCCCCTCCAAAGTCCCTGTTCAGAGACAGCAGGCCACCTCCTCCTCTACCTCCACTTCCTCCTCCACTGTTAACAGTACTGTGACCCTCAGGTCAAAGGTCCCCGCCCTGGTGCGGACTAGCGGGAGGCCGTTGGAGGGTGTAGAAGGGCCGGACGCCACAGTGGTGGTCCTGAGAAGGGATAAGAACTCGGGACCCCAGCCCATCCGCCACCCCTCCTACATCCTGGCTGTAAACGACACCGACTTGGAGACTCCAATAGAGGTGGGGACTCTAGCAGCTAAGAGGGGATCGGGGGGCTGGCTATCCAACGACGTCCAGCGAGACGTGACCATGAGAAGGCTGGGAGAGCAGCACAAGGCCTCGTGCGCCAGCAACCTGGACGACTCACTCGACTCCATCCCCTTCATCGGTAAGGAAGACATTTCTGTTCTCACTCTCTCAACTCCTTTATTACCATAGCAACTCCTTACATAGAGAGAAAGTCCTGGGAAGGGGTGTGTCAAGCATCAACTTTAATTAGGTAACACATTTATAACACACTGTAACTCTTAGTATCAGGAGTTCCTGTTGCTCTGGTTTTGGCTTGCTTGAGGAGAGCGAGGGAGAATATGTTTTGTGTGGGCGTGTGTAGACTGATTCGCTTAATGTGCCTGGTAGAGCATGTAATATCTCTTGGGTGGGGAGGTTATACAAGGGTTTTGATGTTATCAGTTTCTGCCCTCAAGTCTTAGCAGGTGGAAATTGTCATGCGGTAAAAGTCCTGATGCTCAGACTAGCTGCTGTCAGAAATGTCCTCAACATCACTCAAGCAGGTCAATGTTTGTCATGAATCTTGCCCAGGAAGGCAGAACTGAGCATTTTCTTCTAGATAGGCCAGCTACAAAGTAAAAATTTGGCAATAATATTTAGAAAAAATGTATGAGAACAACAATGAGCTTTTTTGTCTTAATTTAAGGTTAGTGTAAGGCATTAGGGTTAGCAGTGTGGTTAGGGTTAAGTTAAAAAATAATATTGAATGACTTTGTGGCTGTGCCAGTTAGTGACTACTCTGCAGAACTGCTTCCATGCCAAGAGATACCAACCTGCATCTCTCAATGTCAACATAGCTACTAATATGGTGAGTTGTCAGTTATCGCTCTAGTGCAACTTCTTTACGATGTAAAACAAATGGTTTCCTTGGTGCTATACAGTGAAAGAGTTTGGATAGAGTATATCACCAATGTACGTATTGATAGATGTAGTTGGGCTACAATAGCTTTTGGTGGCAGGGGTTTATTGGCTGTTTGAACAGAGCTGGATTTGTTGTTGAGGTATGTCGTAATGCTTGGTCAGGGCAGGACAAGTCTATCTGAAATGGGGAAATTGAATAACGTGCATTCCATTTTTATTTTGATATTATTAGTATTGATACATTTACCATTTCATTTAGCAGATATGTTGAAATTGCCAGTCAGCTAGGTATATCCCCGTATTAAGTTCAATGCCTTAACAAAACATCTAACAAAAGAAGAGAGTACATTCAGCGTTGCCAGAATGCTTAAATACACCAATAGCAACAAATACCCTGTCTTCATTTTAAAAAGTAGCCGTTACTCAGTTCAACTCTTACCATTCAAACCAACTGTCCAACAACTGCTGTGCATTGTGTGTCTGGCAGATTTAGTAGTTTTGTACTGAGAACAAGCAAATGTCCCGTTCCTGCTTGTGTTTTCCTGGAGCAAATGTGTTTCGAATGCATTGCGCTGATGTTAGGAGTATCTTAAGCGTTCGCAATTACAGCTGCACTTTTCAGCTGTCAGATCGGAACGGAACTCTTAATTTATCTGGGTTTTTTTGGTAGACTTATTATCATGTATTTGATGGTGTGTTTTTTTGGTAGACTTATTATCATGTATTTGATGGTGTGTTTTTTTGGTGGACTTATTATCATGTATTTGATGGTGTGTTTTTTTGGTAGACTTATTATCATGTATTTGATGGTGTGTTTTTTTGGTAGACTTATTATCATTTATTTGATGGTGTGTTTTTTTGGTAGACTTATTATCATGTATTTGATGGTGTGTTTTTTTGGTAGACTTATTATCATTTATTTGATGGTGTGTTTTTTTGGTGGACTTATTATCATGTATTTGATGGTGTGTTTTTTTGGTAGACTTATTATCATGTATTTGATGGTGGTGTTTTTTTAAGCTAGATTTGATGTGCTCTGAGTTTACGTGCCAATAGTTTTAATAGTTTCGTTGACATGACATGAGCCATCATCCACCAATCAGGGCACCTTTTACTCAGACACCAGTGGCCTGGAGCCCACATGGGTTAATAATATTCTCTTACACACACACACCTCCTTTACATACTCTCTCCCACACACACCTAGACACAATCAAACACTCACAGCACCTCGTAAGCTTCAGTCTGCCTCATGCATAAATCAGCAGCCCACCTGTGTAGTGGTCGCATGCTATATTTAAGCAATAAGGCCCGTGGGGGTGGGGTATATGGTCAATATACCACGGCGAAAGGCTGTTACGCACAACGCAATGCGGAGTGCCTGGATACCGCCCTTAGCCGTGGTATATTGACCATATACCACAAACCCCCGAGGTGCCTTGTTGCTATTATAAACTGGTGACCAACGTAATTATAGCATTAAAAATAAATGTTTTGCTATACCCGTGGTCTGATATACCATGACTTTGAGCCAATCAGCCTTCAGCTCGAACCACCCAGTTTATAATGTATAGTATTAGCTGAGCAACAATGTTTGCTCCATCACTCACAGCCGTAATGCTCTGTTTTGGGTAGTCTTACATTTCGACAGCTGTTCCATTTTAAACTTGATGGCTTGAACTGACAACGCAAGGCGTTTCAAGTACATGTGTCGAACAACGCTGTTTGTTGCTGTTTTCACAAACACATGAAATAGGGAACATCTGTCCCGATTTGGCAGCCGTATCATGGGAACGATCTGTGAGGTTATGTTGGGGAATTTCACTGTAACAATCTCTGCAGCCGAAGAAACAGGTCAGATGTTTCATGTTAATGTGCGCTATTAAATGTGAAATGTTTTGCTTAGGCACACATAGGAATGTAAGCTTTCGCATTACTCAGGTTTATGTTTTATTTTCCTTCTAATAAAATATTTGGCTGACACATAAAATATTTGGCTGATTGTACTCGGTTTGGGTTGAACCAGTTAACAGAGTTATACAAAAATATTATACGGATAATACAGATACATCTGTGAAGCACTTTGTTTTTGACAGCAGGTAGCCTAGCGGTTAAGAGCATTGGGCCAGTAAATGGAAAGGTCTTTGGTTCGAATCCCCAAACCAACTAAGTGAAAAAATCTGTCTGTGCCCTTGAGCAAGGCTCTTAACCCTAAATCTGCCTCTGTCGCTCTGGATAAGAACGTCTGCTAAATGATGTAAATGTACAAATGCATTTTAATTAAATGCTTTTGGTAGTGATACATTTCTGTGTGCCCTGCTAGTATTCCTGGCACTCTCCTTATCATTGCCAGACACTTCCATCCTGTACCTTGCGTCACCTGCTGCCTGGGACAGTTTGGCAAAGGCAGGGTTACTCACTGTACTCGGTAACGTTATGACTTGCCTGGGTGTAGCCTGCACCTTGGTTATATCTGCTTACCTGATCAGACTGACAACAGTGATGAAACGGCAGCTCACTTTCCCCTCCTGTGTGTTTGTTGATTGTGGCAGGTGTGGACTGGGTTATCTCTAGTGGCCATGCTGGCCCCATGAATAATCCTGGCTGTCTCTGAATGTGTCATGTTATCTCATAACCAGACTTGTGTTTAGCTGTGTATGCCTATATTTCGCCATCATGGCATTTGTGTTTTATTGCCGTCTGTAAATTAGCCTCAAACGGAGATAGCGTAGACTGGTTCAAAATGAGTTTCACTCAGTCCTGAGCTCTAATACTTGACTGTCTTTGTGCCACAGTAGACTTAATTAGAGCGATGTTAAGTATCAGACAGCCTACTTTTACCAGATTTATAATTAATCTATTTTCATTCAATGTTTTTTTGGGAGTAGAACAGGAATAGTGTCTCCCCTTGTTTAACTTTGGTTTTCCTCACTTCGTTTCCAGATGAGCCTTCCAGTCCAAGTATTGATCATGACACCAGTCACATTCCCGCTTCAGCTGTAATATCTGTTACTCCAATCATCACCACCATACCACCCAGCCCTACCTCTCCATCTCCTCTTATTCGACGACAGCGGTCACATGACCACGGTAAGGTTACCCCCTTTTTTTTTTAACTAACTGTGCAGGTACTGTCAGCAACGATATGCATGCTTTAAGAATAGTGTGTTAGAATGAGTTGATGGCTGAATTTGAATACTTGATCCACAAACAAGCTTGGGACACCTACAGCCTTGAGCCTTGTTCTTTGGCTTATTTCTTGTTTGATAATCATTTGGCTTATATTTTGAAAGATTCTCTTCGACTCACAGCGATTGAATCGGATTCTGGTACCAAAACGGAGAGGTCCAAATCCTACGATGAGGGTCTGGATAACTACAGGGAAGGGTGAGTGTAATTTGGTCTGAAACGGTGGGCCAGTGCAATGTTATGTATAGTGTACACCCCCTTTGTAGCACAATACATTGTGAAGAAAATAAAGGGGGATTCAATTTTATTTATTATTTTTTTATTTTTTTATTTTTATGTAATTGTCAACGATCTACACAAAATACTCTGTCAGTGCGAGAAGAATTCTAACATTTGGTAAAGATGGATGAAAAATAAAACCCTAATATACCATGATTAGATTAGTATTCACCCACCTGAGTCAATACATGTTAGAATCACCTTTGGCAGTGAATACAGCTGTGAGTCTTCTTGGGTAAGTCTCATAAGAGCTTTGCACACCTGTATTGTGCAATATTTGCCCGTTTATTATTTTCAAAATTCTTCTTTTCGAGGGGTTGGGAATCATGACTAGACAGTTATATTCAAGTCTTGCTGTAGAATTTCAAGCAGATTTAAGTCAAAATTGTAACTTGGCCACTCAGGAACATTCACTGTCTTGGTAAGCTCCAGTGTTGATTTGGCTTTGTGTTGTAGGTTATTGTCTTGCTGAAAGGGGAATTCCTCTCGCAGTGTCTGGTGTAAGCAGACTGAAGCAGGTTTTCCTCTAGGATTTTGCCTGTGCTTAGCTCCATCCCGTTTCTTTTCGTCTTGAAAGCCCCCCAGTCTTTGCCTATGTCAAGCATACCCATACCATGATGCAGTGACCACAATGCTTGAAAATAAGGAGGCATGTGTTGTGTTGGATTTGCCCCAAACATAAGGCTTTGCATTTAGGCCCAAAAAGTGTATTCCTTTGCCGACTCACTACAATGTTGATGATCCATCCTCAGTTTTCTCCCATCACAGCCTTTGAACTCAGTAGCTGTTTTAAAATCAACAATGGCTTCATAGTGACATCCCTAAGCAGTTTCATTCCTGTCCTGCAGCTCAGTTAAGGACAACTGCATCTTTGATGGGTCTGGGTGGTTTAATACATAATCCACAGCATAATTATTAACTTGACCATGCTTAAAGATATATTCAATCTACGATTTGTTATTGTTACCCATCTACCAATCACTGCCCTTCTTTATGAGGCTTTCGAAAAGCTCCCTGGTCTTTGTAGTGGAATCTGTGCTTGAAGTAGTACTTGACTGAGGGACCTTACAGATGTTGTATGTATGAGGGACAGAGGAATGTTTCATGAGCTGAAATAAAATATCCCAGAAATCTTCCATATGCTCACAAAGCTTATTTCTCTTCATTTTTGGTAACACATTTGTTTACATCCATGTTAGTGAGCATTTCTCCTTTTCCAAGATAATTCATCCACCTGACAGTTGTGGCATATCAAGAAGCTGATTAAACAGCATGATCATTACACAGGTGTACCTTGTGCTGGAGACAGTAAAAGGCCACTCTTAAATGTGCAGTTTTGTCACACAACACAATGCCACAGATGCAAACGTTGAGTGAGCATGCAATTGGCATGCTGACTGCAGGAATGTTCACCAGAGCTGTTGCCAGAGAATCTAATGTTAATTTCTCCACTATAAGCCGCATCTGTCGTTACAAAGAATTTGGTAGTACATCCAACTGGCCTCACAACCGTAGACCATGTGTATGGGGTTGTGTGGGCGAGCGGTTTGCTGATGTCAACGTTGTGAACAGAGTGCCCCATGGTGGCGGTGGGGTTATGGTATGGGCAGGCATAAGCTATGGACAACGAACACAATTGAATTTTATTGATGGCAATTTGAATGCACAGAGATACCGTGATGAGATCCTGAGGCCTTTGTTGTACCAATCATCCACCGCCTCACCTCATGTTTCAGCATGATAATGCACGGCCCCATGTCGCAAGGATCTGTACACAATTCCTGGAAGCTGAAAATGGCCTGCATACTCACCAGATATGTCACCCATTGAGGCTGTTTGGGATGCTTTGGATCGACGTGTACGACTGCGTGTTCCAGTTCCCCCCCCCCCCAATATCCATAAACTTCGCACAGCCAATGAAAAGGAGTGGGACTACATTCCACAGGCCACAATCAACAGCCTGATCAACTCTATGTGAAGGAGATGTGTCGCGCTGCATGAGGCAAATGGTGGTCACACCTGAAACTGGCTGTTTTTTTGACCCACGCCCTCACCTTTTTTTTTTTAAGGTATCTGTGACCAACAGATGCATATCTGTATTTTCAGTCATGTGAAATCCATAGATTAGGGCCTAATGAATTTATTTCAATTGACTGATTTCCTTATATGAACTGTAACTCAGTAAAATCTTTCAAATATAACTTATGTGATTTGTTAAGCCGACATGTACTTCTGAACAAATGTAGGCTTGCCTAAACAAAAGGGGTGAATAGTTATGCAAAGACTATATTTTTGTTATAAAAAATTACTTAATTTGGAGAAAGAAATTGTCATTTTCTTTTCACTTTGACGCTATGGAGTATTTTGTGTAGGTCAATGACAAAAAATAGCAATTAAATCTATTTCAATCCCACTTTGAACGCAACAAAATGTGAAGGGGGTGTATAATTTCTATAGGCACTGTACATTTTAGTCAATTTCGTTAGACTAACTTGTGATTAATCTTTCTATTTTCATATTTCTATATTCCTTGCAGGAGGCAAATACCTGGTCTAAAGGGCCTTAGGAAGGTGAGTCCAACCTCAACACAGTAATATCAATATTAGGTTACACTTGGATAGTCCAGATTTTCCATTTGTAGATGCTCTACAGCAGGTCATACTATCAACAACTGCTAGCTAAGGATACACTTGGGTTAAGAATAAGGGTTAGGGTTGGAGCTAGGGTTAGTAGATAGTTAGTTGAAATGTTACTGATAGTACATCTGTAGATGCTCTACAGACTATCCAGATAAAGTATTACCCAATATCAACCCACATAACAACAAACTGTAATGGGGAGTATGGACAAAACCCTCTGGTCACTTTCCACAGAAATGATGTGCCTACTGGCTATCAGACTCAACTGCATCATTATAGTTTGTTTTACCTGCATATCCTGCCCAAAGTTTCACAGCCTGAAGATAAGAGTCACTCCTCTGAACCGCTAGCATTGATGTTAGTCAGTAGCGGTTGTAAAATGGATAATGAGTGAGACTATAAAACCAAATGAGCTCTAAAGACCCAGCCTGGATGCCAACCTCGCTATTTCTGTCTGTCTGCTCACTGGAATGGAGCATAATGTTGGATTCTGGGGCCGTATAATAGAAGTCAGGCAAGGGTCATCCAATCAGCGAACTGTTCATTGGAGGGAGTCCACATATTCCGTCCTCATTATCCAACTTGCTGACTGGCCCCAGAGGCAGGCTGACTGGCCCCAGAGGCAGGCTGACTGGCCCCAGAGGCAGGCTGACTGGCCCCAGAGGCAGGCTGACTGGCCCCAGAGGCAGGCTGACTGGCCCCAGAGGCAGGCTGACTGGCCCCAGAGGCAGGCTGACTGGCCCCAGAGGCAGGCTGACTGGCCCCAGAGGCAGGCTGATTAGCAGCTTACAAAGCCAAGCACTGTACACCATGTTGCAGTATTGTGTATGTATGAGATTGTAGAGGTAACTCATGTGTTTGATGTGTTAAAGGCGACGGTGGACAGGTCTTCAGAAGATTCCGGATCCAGGAGAGATTCCTCATCAGATATCTTCAGTGATGCTTCCAAGGAGGGCATGCTCCACTTCCGACAGATCAACACGGACAAGAGCAAGGTATGTGTACAGTGCTATCCACACTCCACACACAAAGGGGGTCAAGGCAGTCAGTTATATCTGTGATATGGTTTAGAAAGAGTGGTGGGTAATCCTGTTCCTCTGGTAGATATTTAGTATAGTAATGTTGGTTTTTGTGTGCATTGCACTTGTCAGACCAGTTTGGCTTTGACCTAAATGTGTTTGAGATTCCTGACTCTGTCATGTCTTCCTTGATGAAATGACTCCTCCCTCTAGTGGGTTACACTGGACACGATGGCAGCTCATACTTCCTTGGAGAACCATTTTAGATGAGATGCATCAAGGATGTGGAGATACTTAATTTGCAATGCCAGTGTCAAATGATGAGAGAGGACCATGTCTTTCTCAGTGCCTGTCTACCTCACTGCTGTTTTATGTGTTTCTCATACTTGTCGTTAAGTAATATCATTGTTTGTGCCTTTCCTCTCTCTCTGCAGCGTGTTGGTGGGGGAATGCGCCCCTGGAAACAGATGTACGCAGTGCTGCGAGGCCACTTCCTCTGCCTATATAAGGACAAAAAGGAGGGACAGGCTCATGCCAACTCCCAGGTGGAGGACGAGCCACAGCCAATCAGCATCAAGGCCTGTCTGATTGACATCTCCTACAGCGACACGAAACGCAAGAACGTGCTGCGGCTGACCACGTCGGACTGTGAGTACCTGTTCCAGGCAGAGGACAGAGAAGATATGCTGGCCTGGATCAGAGTCATACAGGAGAACAGCAACCTGGACGAGGAGGTGAAACACACACACACACCATACAGGAAATTAATTCCTATCAAGTTATCCAGGATTGACAGAAATGTGTGGCAAAGTGAAATCAAACCCTTTCTGTGTTGGTAGAAAACACAAGGTCAACCTCATGGATGGCCAATACTTAATTAATTACACAAATGTAGATCAAGTATACTTTATCACTAACCCTCCCTTGATAAGGATCAGATAACAGTGATTGGCTACAGGTCCTAGGTCACATAATACACACACATGACCCGTCCCTGGTCTACCTTAAAATAGGCTAACTTTACCACCGGACTTACCTCCCCTCTATTAGAAACCAAAGGTCTTCTTTCCCCTCCATTTAAGACCACTATAGTACTATTGTATATTTCTTTGGCTTTACCTATGCCAACTGATAGAAGTGGGTTATGCAAAGGGGAGGGGAGTCATATTGCATCTGATGAGTTAACATTGTCTGCTGTCTTCTGCCTTTTTTCTTGTTTTAGAACGCAGCCTTTACCAGCCGTGACCTCATCAGCCGAAAGATCAAGGAGTACAACACGTTGATGAGGTAAGCAGGGCGGACCACAGAGAGAGAGGAAGTCTCTGCAGTACTGAGGGAGATTGAGACCTGTGTGGACGTTAGACATCAAAACGTTTTGTGTGTGTTTGTGTATGACCCAGCCCGACAGGCAGTAAGAACGAACCGTCGCCCAAACCGTCACGCCAGTCGCTGAGCATCAGACAGACGCTACTAGGAGGGAAGGGGGAGACCAAATCTCTAAGTCCACACTTACCCAAAGCAGAGCAGGAGAGGAAAAACATGCACAAAGGTAAGAGCCAGAGGATTCAAATGTTCGCTTAGCTCTCAACTCATTTACTTGAGTATTGTGAAGGTCTTGTTTGATTTTGAGAATGGCGTTGAATATTCCATTGCTTTTTGCTCCATATATACCGTTTGAGACTCTCCTCATGTTTTGTGTGTTAACCCTTCAGACGACACCAGTCCACCCAAGGACAAGGGGACGTGGAGGAAAGGTATCCCAGGGCTGATGAGGAAGCCCTTTGAGAGGAAGCCTTCTCCAGGCATCACTTTCGGGGTGAGGCTGGACGACTGCCCCCCAGCTGTCACCAACAGGGTGAGATTCAACTCACACCTACACTACGTATTCTCTCCATCTCCTCTTTTTGTTCATTGTTTCATTCATGTTTATTGGAATAGTTTATAAGGAAGTTCCTTCTCAACACTGTCACACACCTTTCTGAGGGTGCTGCCATGGTAATTGATGAGTCCGTGTGTGTGTGTGTGGTGTAGTTTGTTCCCCTCATTGTGGAGGTGTGCTGTAACCTAGTGGAGGAGAGGGGGCTGGAGTACACAGGGATCTATAGAGTCCCAGGGAACAACGCAGCCATCTCCAACATGCAGGAGGAGCTCAACAACAAAGGCATGAACGACATTGACATCCAGGATGACGTGAGTGACTCAACCCAGCACATGATGCCACTTTCACTCCCTCTCTCCAGTTGTCTTTGGCCCATCCTCTTTATGTAGGCTCTCTTTTTGTCACTCCTCTCTTCCCTCAGCTTTTCCATCTTTTCTTATCTCGTCTAAAGTCCCTTTCCTTTTTTTTACCTGCCTTTGACAGAAATGGAGGGATCTGAATGTGATCAGCAGTTTACTTAAATCCTTTTTCCGGAAACTTCCAGAGCCTCTGTTCACCAACGGTAAGAATATTCAAGTCCCACCAATAGCCTATTAGGGACAGCCTTCCATTAAGGGAGTGTTTCCCAAACTTGGTCCTGGGGACCCCAAGGGTCTTTACACAGCTGATTCAAATAATGAACCCATCAAGCTTTGATTATTTGAATCAGCTGTGTAGTGCACCCCTTGGGGTCCCCAGGACTGATTAAGGGGTCACTATGCCACCTAGTGGCTGAGTGTGAAACCTACACTTAGTTACATTCTGTTCAGTGTTCACTTTCATAACACCAAAACCCTTTGTCGTCTTCTGTAAAAAAAACAATGTCCGTTTCATTTATGCCCTGTAGAGAAGTATGCGGACTTCATAGAGGCCAACAGGACAGTGGACCCAGTGGAAAGACTGAAATTGTTGAAGAGGATGGTGGGTTCATGTGACATTCATTGTGAACTTAACTGACATTATTGCATGGTGACTTATACTTAACCTACTTCTCACTGCAGCTTCATGAGTTGCCAGATCATCACTATGAGACCCTTAAGTTCCTCTCGGCTCATCTGAAAACAGTGGCTGACAACTCTGATAAAAATAAGGTAGTGTACATTTCCATCTTGAATAGTGGCTGGCAGTCCTCACTTTCAACTTAGAGAAGCTGTGATGTAGTGAGGGTATGTGTAAAGCGTGCGTGTGTGTTCCTAACTATCCTGTGTGTTAGATGGAACCTAGGAACCTGGCCATCGTGTTTGGTCCCACTCTGGTGCGCACTTCAGAGGACAACATGACCCACATGGTCACCCACATGCCCGACCAGTACAAGATTGTAGAGACTCTCATTCAGCATGTGAGTCACACTTAACACCTTAATTGCAGACACAAGTGGACTGTTTGTGCATAATCTGCATATCAAACCAAAAAGTGATTGTGAATCCCCTAAAGATAAAGCTCCCTTTCCTTTGCTCCCTTCTAGTACAACTGGTTTTTCACAGAGGAAGGCAATGGGGAGCCAGTGGTGGGTACAGGCACATTGCTGCCCTCAATGTGACTTCTGTTATTCCTGCCCTATTTGCTATGATTTTTTTTATTTTATTAAAATTGTAGTGTTCACCCTGTTGCCTAACTGTTCGTTTCAGACAATGTCCCGATATGAGAATGCGGTGGAGTCTCAGCCTGTGCCCAACATCGACCACCTGCTCAACAACATCGGCCGCACGGCCTCCACGCAGGGGGAAGTCTCAGGTAACGTGTTCCCTGGACCAGACCGACTCTGTGGTGGTGGGTCAACCTTTTACTACTTTTCCCTGTTAACCACTGTGTCTGTCGCTGGTGAGACCAATGTCTTTTAGTCTAGGAGCGTGCGAGCTTCAGCGTAATTGTCTGGTGTCGAGTGTTGATGGATAGTGCTGCTTTCTTCCTAAGAGATCCTTCTTTGCCTCATTTGCTGTGCCATAAGAGCGAAATGTCCATGCCTCGTCATGACTCAAAAAGACTGTGTTGGTTTGCGAGGGCAAATTATTATTGACTCTTTTCCATGACGCAAAGGAGAAGGGGCAAAATAATTTTTCTGATCTGTACATTTTGCTTTCTTTTAGATTTTCCTTCCTTGGTTTCCAATTTTCAGCAAAATTTCTTTGCCTCAAAATGATGAGGTTCTTTAACTTTCTTTTACAATCCCTCCATCTTTAGTGTTTTTATTGAAACTCCACTGGGCTGTCGGTTTTTCCTCTCCTCCTGTTATTAATCCTGCCTACTGTTGCACTAACACGGCATGTTCTCTCCCAAAGACTACACGAGAAAAAAAAGCAACAGGTGAACTCTGATCCCTCTGTCTCTAGTGCCGCTCTGTCGGGTGTCCTAAAGGATTTCCCAGCATTCACACATACTGATCTTGACACAGGCCAGGTGGGAGGAGTCTATCACACCATGATGTCACTGATGGCCTCTCTAATGTCCGTGATGGACAGCTGGAACTGTAGGAAGAAGGAGGATTGTTGCCCCCAGTGTAGCTGTCTGGTCTGCAGAAACCCTCGTTTCTTGTAAGCTCGAGAAAACCGTCGTAAGAAAAACATGATGAAACCGTTTGACAAAGAAAACGTGAAAGGGAAGCAGAGCAGCGGCCATATGGTACTGGACATCCGGTGGTGTCCGTTTTGTATCTGAGTATACCTAACACAGACCGGTGATACTGTCTGAAAGGCTCTCCACTGTCTCTCCTCACTGTCTCGCAAGCTTCTCGCAACAGGAGAGATAGCATGGTATGGTCCCCAGGTTTCTACCTACCCAGTCAATGTGCACTTGCATACTGTGCCACCATCTGTTTTCAAGGGGTGTGTAGGGGGGCTTGGCTATGTAAAAAAAAAACAAAAAAGTATAGTCAGTCAAAGATCAATACAAGATCGACTAGGCAGCATTGGATAAATCTTTTCCTCGCTGGCATTCTTTTTCATGTAGTGTCCTCTCTGTTCATAGCTAGCCCCTCTGTGACCCCCCTCTCATGTCTTAGCCTCATGGTTCATTCCATGGTTGTCTTCACTGTTGTCATGGCAATATATGCCGTCGTACTTTTCATTCAGTCCATCCCCCTCTCGGCTCAACTAGACTGAAAATACTCTCTTTTTGTTAGCCTCTAACTGAAGCCATAAGACTTTTCACACATTACACTACTCTTTCTTAGAACCATAATCCTATTTGTTTGAGTCAATAGTTATTATGGTAATACAAGAGTAAATACATATTAAAGTCTCCTCAATGAAGTAACATTCATCACTAGTCAGATGTGCTAGGTTTGTCATTTGACCATCAATTCAGGCAAAAACAAGAGATTGTGCTAGAGCTCTTTTGATCAGTAATTGGAGGCTTTGGTTTTGCTATATAGCGTAGATCATACAGAGGGAATCCATTGACTTCCTGCATGGCATATTACATATTTCATTGTCTCATTGGCCTGCTGTTGTGAAATGCACCTTGGATATTTTTTGCCATTACCACAGTTTCACTCAGTATCCTGATATATTTGGGTATTATTGTTTTAGAAAAGTTGTAAGGACTTACTTGACCCTAGCATCTTCTGTGCTCATTGCTACTTATCTTTTATCCAGAATGACTTTCAGTTTTGCATGTACTGAGGTTTCTGTTTCCATGAAATAACACCGCACCCGGGTGGATGTGGATCTGAGTGTAACATAGTGCTCACTGCATGGCTTACCGCCTCATGTTTCTGTCATCCTTCTGTCCACTTACCTGCCAGGTTCTCGACATCAAGCACAGTGTCTTATCTGTGTTTACTATCCTCGTCATGATTCTCTCTGTTTCTTCTCTCTCTCACTGGCTTTTTCATATTGCACTCTCGTGGATGTTGTCTTGTCTGGTTGTCCCACATATTGTTTTGAATAATTGATGGATAATCTAACATGTTCCTCTCTCCTCTCCCTGTTTCTTACAGATTCACCCACTAGTGACTCTGCTAAATCGAAGGTGAGTGTGTGCCCAGTGTCTGCTCTCTCCAGCTTAATGTAGTGTAGGGAGGAAATAATTGGTTGGTGAGCAGAACAAAGGTCAGATCACCAGGCTAGATCAAAGCACTGATTCCCACATGTGTGACAGTAGGCCAGGTGGAGTTTCGTCTGTGAATACTGCACACTAACAAAACAAACAAGCAACAGTATAAACACAGCCTTTCATGTCAAATATCAAACTATGTTGGGTCCTAACTTCACAAGTCTGTCTGATCCTTTCTTGGACATTTCTCTTCAACAACAAGGATCACTCACACCATAGACAATGCAGGAACTGGTGCTTATCATTACTGCACTGCTGTCATCTGGCTGCTTCTCTCAGCTTTGACTCAGAACACATGAGTTCATGCAGAACATCAAGCTTCCCTTGCTGGGCTGCTTTAGTGCACTGCTGTTACTGCTTCTGTTGTTGCTGAAAGGCTTGCATGGTTCAGTTGTAGTTGTCCTCCTGTCACTAATGTTCCTACTCTCTGTCCACCCTTTTGGTTTGTGGCATTTTCAGAGGAACAGGTGCAGTACTGGTTGGCCAAGAACTCAGGCAGGGGTTAGAGGGTTTTTCTGTGTGTTGTTCTCGCAAGGGGGGTTTCTGTGGTACAAGTTCTGACTTGTTTCTCTCCCTCTCTATAGGGTTCCTGGGGGTCCGGGAAGGACCAGTGCAGCCGCGAGCACCTGGTCTCCTCGATCTTTGCTGCAGCCAACCGCAAAAGAAAGAAGCCCAAGGACAAGCCGCAGCTTAGCAGCTCTGATGATGACCTAGACTCAGTGTTCCCTAAGAAGGAGCTCCCTGGCCAGAAGCAGAATCTCAGAGGCCTGGAGGTGGAGCAAGGGATCAGTGTCAGCCCTGAAGCAAAAGAGCAAGCAAAAACAGGAGAGGAGAATGGAAGAGGTATTGAGCTCACGCCCAAAGGCAAAAAGGAGCACAGGAACTCTTTCTTTTTAAGGGAAAAGCCCTTGTCAAGGCAGTCCTCACCTGCCCCCTCACTCAAAAACTCTGGCTCCCCCAGACTCAGTTACCGCACAGCCCAGCTTGGAAAGCCCTCTTTTTCGGACACCCCGTCCCATCTGGATGAGCCCACTTCTGATCTGGGCACCATGAGCTCTGGGGCTTCCATGCCCAGGGCACGACCTAAGAAGTGGGTGTCAGGAGCTGCTGCTCCTGACCTATCGGTGGCTGGGGCTGGGGCGTCAGCTGGGGCAGAGGTGAGCTCCATCACCTCGGACTATTCCACCACCTCGTCCATCACCTTCCTGACTGCAGCAGACTCTAGCGCACTCAGTCCAGAGGTTCAGGGTGGGGACGAGGCAGATGACGAGCGCAGCGAGCTTATCAGTGAAGGCCGGCCCATGGAGACTGACAGCGAAAGCGACTTCCCTGTGTTTGCTACAGGGGGCGGCAATGTCCAAATCATGCCTGTCTTAGTGCAGAACCAGACTGGGCATGGGCCAGAAAAGCCTGATCCTGCAGCAGCTGACGGGAAGACGACTCCTAAACTGGAACCCCGTCGCCTCTTTCCCTCCCACAGGCTGATAGAATGTGACACACTCTCCAGGAGGCGGTCCCTGCGACAGAAGACAGATAGCGAGTCATCAGTAGAGGGTGGGACTGGCAGCGGGGAACGTGCCGAGGGCAGGTCGGAGTCAACACGACTGTCTCGTGTCTTGGAGGTGATGAAGAAGGGGCAGTCTACCAGCAGCCTCAACTCTTCCTCCCGCAGTGAATCGGAGCGCCCTCCCGAGCCTGCCTTGCGCCTCAATATCACAGAAAGGCTCAAGTTCCGTCTGCGCACATCTGCTGATGACATGTTTGGCGTGGGTGCCCAGAAGAGCCAGTCTTCCCCGGAGACGCGCAGCAAGAAGAAAAACATCCGTCGTAGGCACACCATGGGGGGCCAGCGGGACTTTGCAGAACTGGCCGTCATCAACGACTGGAGGGAGCAAGGCGGGGTGGACCAGGCGGCTGAGCTGTCAGCCATGGACCGCCTCAAGCCAAAGTGCTCCTCTCAGGACTTCTCTATTCGGGACTGGATCGCCCGCGAGCGCTGTCGGGCCGGAGTGTCAGAGTTCAGCATGGACAGCCCACCCAAAGTTGTCCCCGAGGGGAACAGGGCACAAGCCCAGGGTACCACCCCAGAGAGACCCTCTCCCTCTGGCTCCCCATGCCTTCAGTCCATGGTGGGGGAGCAAGTGAACGGAGGTGGGCCGCAAGGCAGAAACAAAGCCAGCCTCAACCTGGCGGCTGACGACGCGCACCCACACAAACTATCAGGAGCACAAGTTGTCCGCTCACGATTCTATCAGTATCTATGAAACAGCAAGGGTGTGTTGAGTGTACGAGAGTGAGTGCATGAGAGAAAGAGAGAACGGGTTTACGTATGTATTTAGATACCTTAGCAAGGGTTACTGCACTTTTCTTTTTTTTCCTTTTTTTTTTACAAAATATATATTTTATATATCTACTGTACATATGTGTATAGGCTCATAAGAAATGTAACTGGAGTGAAGATAAGGTTTTTTCATGTGTAATCGCTTTAGTTGACTTGGTGTCTTATACTGGGACAGACATGAAAAAAATTCACTTCCATCCTTGTGCTCAAACCCCAGTCATAGAAGAATGTGACAAGAACATTCATAGGTGGTTTTGTGTGATCGACAGCACACAAATCAATGGGACGTGAAAGCCTGGACTGTGGTGCATTAACTTGAGTATTACTAAGGAATACATATCTAATTCTACAAGAGGTAGATATTTTCAATGTATATTCTTAATTATGTTGACTAACACAGTTGCTTGTTAGAAATGGTGTTTTCATCTGTATGCTCATATTTCCGAGGGCTGCTTTCTGTGCTGTGTACTGTGGGAAGTTATTTTTTACAGTGCATCATAGCAGACAGATATTTGCTTGAGGGACAGAATTATAGTTGTTTTTATCAAATAAGTCTAATGTAGTGCAATGTATGATAGATGCTTGGTACAGTTGCTAAACTGAACCCTCTGTACAATTCAAGTCCACATTTTTTCAAATCTTTAGTAATGTTTGATTCTTCATTAAAGAAAAAGTGCCTCTTGAATTGATTTCTGTGAATAGATTGGGTGCCATGTTTTATTCCACACTTGTAAACACAATATTTTGTTTAATTACTTAATTGTATCACAGATACACTATTTTACTGTTTTAAAAAAGTAACATTGTGCAAAAATCCAAGCTTCCATTTCCAAGGCATTCCAGTCTTGCTTTTTTTATTCGCTTCGTGTGAATTTTAAATATTAAGTTCATAATTCAATGTATATATTTCATGTATATATATTTGAAAAAAGCATGGTTACTTATGGAGAAATGTTCATCTCTGAGAACTGCATGAAACAATGCTTCCTGGACAGTGAACATCTTGCCTGTGTGCAGCAAAACAAGGGTGCAACACCCTCAAGAAACACTGGAAATAAATCATCTTTATTTTAATCTGTTTGTCCTGTCCAGGTTGTTTTTCTTGAGGCTTAGTTTTCCTGATTTGCAAAGGAAAGCCAATGGAGCACTATCCATGTGCAACCTTTAATGTTTAGTTTAGATCAGTTGATTTGGGCTAATTTAATCTGTGGCGCTGAAGACCTGTGCTACAGCGCAATATAAATTTAAAGGAAATGTTCCTGTGTTCGTGGCAACTGCATTCACAGTATGTCGGCTCAATCAGAAATAACCTTTGAGTTTAAATCTCGCTACAGCGCTATGGGTTGAATCGAGCCATTAAATGGTCCACTGATATAGATGGTGAAAAGTGAAGTGCTGGCTAATATGATTTGTTTGAGGGAGCTTCGCTGATAATTCTAATATTGCAAGTGATGAAAAGTAGTATGAGCCTTGAGCTTGCTACTCAAGGAGTAAACTAAGGAGCATAAGTGGTAATTTGTATGGCATTAGCAGCTGCTGTGTGTCATCAGTATTGCAGTCCAACCTCAACCACCAGAAAGCAGCTGACCAAAGCAGGCACGTGCACAGATGGGGCTCTACCAGATAATTTGCCATTCCTGAAGTGTCTTGAGTCAATAAGTATTCTATCCCTTTGTCATGTCAAGCCTAAGTGAGCAAATTTTTACTCAAGTCACATGGAATCACTGTGTGCAACAATAGTCATTAAAAAATCATGTTGAGTACAGAGACATCTGTACAGTCCCTCAGTTGGGCAGTGAATTTCAAACACAGACCAGGGAGGTATGCCAATGCCTCGCAAAGAAGGGCAATAAAATAAAAAGCAGACATTGAGTATGGTGGTTATTAATTACACTTTGAATGGTGTGTCCTTCCTAACTCAGTTGCCAGATATGGAAACCACAACAGTTGTAAACGTTTTCACTGTCATTATGGGGTATTGGTTATAGATGGGTGAGAAAAAAAAACATTTAATACATTGTCAATTCGGAATGTAAATACTTAAGGCACTATAGTTTAACTTCGGGGTAAATGCCCCCTCCTGTAATTCTCAAACTGTCACGTGTTTTTTTTAACACTTTCCCTGGATGCCACTTCTCTTGCTCAACTAAATAAATCTTTCACTCCAACAAAATTGAGGTACATATCTAATGAAGTCAGAGCTATGAAAAGTTTACACCTCCCATTACAGGGTTTATTTTATTACGTTGTAGAATAGCAAAGACAAACTACGAAATAAAATGTGGAATCAAGTAGTAACCCCCCCAAAATAAGTTAGTCAGTAGACACCCTTTGCTCGCATTTGAGGTAGTCACCTGGAATACATTAAGTTAATTTGTGGAATTTCTTTGATTGAAGTCCCCTTGTCTGAGAGATTTACATGTTTTCATGCCAGCCTACACAAAACATTAGGTGTTTCTAAAATCTTGTGGGAAAAAACTGGAACCATTCCCCAGTTTGATAGCTAGTCTGTATGGATATAACTGTGGGGCTCTATTTTGACTGGAATTGTGTTGGTCATTAAAGTGCAGCATTTATTTCAGTTCAAAGTAGTTGTGCAAAATACTTCACTCATTAGATTGTGCTGCTCCCCCCCCCCCCCCCCCTTGTAATTGCTCAACGAGTAAAAAAAAAAAAAAAAATTGAAAATTGGGGTATCCGTTAAGTTTAAGCACAAAGGTCTGTGCAAGGCCCTGGACCAAAGGTACTGGATGAAGAGAACTTGTGACTAAAGACCATTTGTATGGCACCTGAATGTCAACGTGATGTCCAGTTTTCACCACTGACGAAACAACTTCCAACATAGCAAAAGAGCTGAAAAATGTACATTCCGTGAGAAGTTAAAATTACACTTGAAAGCCATTTTTATATGGTCATATTCTTTCAGATATGGTCTCCCAATGAAATGGATCATAAAGTCAGTAGAATTTTATTTAAGAGTTAAAAAAAAAAAAAAAAACAGAACTAAGGGCTCTATTCAATCCACATCGCTGAAGTTCAGCATTAAATTGTGATTGAAATGTTCCCAAATTGCAGAGACCGCACTCACCATAAACGCTGCATGTCAAAGCAATTGGAAATTAACTTATTTCACGCAATCTGTAACACTTCAGCAATAGAGTTTGAATAGAGCCCTAAACATTTTTAAAACGTGGGGGAGGACGGTAGTTAGTGGAAGGGCCTTTTCAGCAAGGGTGTGGTCCGGACAGATTTCCTCAGTGTCCTGGCAATGGTGCTTGTTCGTGGCGACGTCACAGATTCCCTAATGTTGGCCATGAAACCCCGCTTGGGCTTGGACTGGACAGGGGACTTCTGGGATAGCTTGGCCAGCTCTTCTTTTAACAATGCCAGTTCTTTGTCCTTCTCCAGATTGCCCTTACCTATACTCTCCAGCTCCTGTGCCTGAAAACAGAGAGATGACACTGCACATCAGGTTTTCCTAAGTGAACACTGACAAACTAGGCTTAATTTGTACATACACACAGGTTAATGTAGTCTTTACCTGGTCAGCTAGCTTCTTATGTAAAGTTTCTATTTCTACCGTTTTGTCAAAGAAGCGCTCTCCGGCCTCATGTAGTGCATCATTCAGAACTGCAATCCTTTTTTGCAAAGACACAATCAGCTGGAAATAAGCAAGAGACATGCCAGGTTTGAGTTCCAACACTTGCATTTCAAAATGCATTACACCCCTTTCCCTTATAGAAACACCGACTAAAAGTTGCGCCTTCGGGCTAGGTTTCCTTACCTCCTTCTGCTCACCGAGTTTCTCCATCGCACTCTCTTTCAAAAGGAGTTTGCGTTGCTCTGCGTCTTTGGAAACAGCTGTGAGGACATCCCCTGCTGAGACTTCTGAAATCAATAGGTAGATCTCAATTTAAAAGGAAAGGCTAATTATTAATATAGGCTTATTGTGCACAGTTTTGTAGTTTAAGGTATAGAATAGGCTTACTGTACAATCAGATTTACCGTTTGTTAATGAAATAGAATCAACACCGAGGGAGATGGTGTACTGGCCCGTTAACCCTTCCTGCATAGCTACAGGTGGTGGTTGTGAGATGCTCTGTGTCTGGCTCGAGTTCTCTCTGGTTGGAACCATAGATGAACCTGACAGCTTGTGCTCCATCTTAGACAGCTTCCGTTCCATCTCAGACAGCTTCTGTTCTAGTGCCTATAGGGGTTATGAGTCCATATTTACCAAACCTTTCCAACAACTACTGGTTTTTCACTTCCCAGAGGAAATAAACCATAGAAAACATATTTCCACTCAGGGGGAAAATTAAATGGGCGCAAACACTCGGCAGATCTGACCCTGAATTGACAGAAGTCATATCTGACAATTTGATCAGGTGGTTGTGGCAGGACGTTGTCAATCACCTAAAGTGAGTGTCTAGTACCTCTACTTTCTCCTGCTCAGCGATGAACTCCTCAAGGGGTACGTAATCATCCTCTACGCGCTCCAGGGCCCTCTGGTAGGCATGGTCCTTTAGGGCATCCTTATACATCTCAAATGTGTTCTCCAGCTTCTCCTGGTAGCTCTCCTTCAGCTCAGCCACCTGACGACTAGAGAAACATTTACACCGTCCTTTTAGAAGATCATTTGGAAGACAGTTTATGGGTGTGGACAAATGCACAAACAGCGGAATTGTAAAAGTGAGTGAAAACTACACAAATGCTAGTCATTAGATCTTAAATTAATTGCATACTATATGGTGCAGCAATGCACCCCATCCGCCACCAATGTGTAGCACTGCCATGGGTATTGCATGAGAACACTAATATAGCGGAAAGGGGGAAGGCGTGATTGTGCCCCATGTAACGCTCAGGGAACACTCACTTCCTGAGTTCTTCGCTCTCCATGAGTTGCTGCAGCATGGCGTCTCCCATCTCCTTGCGGATGTCAATCTCCTGGACCAAGTTCTTCCGTCGCTCAGCCAGGAGCTTGGCCCGGAGATTCTCGATCACATTCACAAGATCCTAGAAGCGAGCAGCAGTTCATAAAGTAATCAGACACCATTGATTCTGTAAATTAACATATTGCATCCATCCCTATGAAATACAAATCAGAAATCGCAGAACACTGGCAAAATCTTTTAGACCGTTTGGATGGAAAATACCTCCTGGGGTAAAATGGACATGTCTGCGTCATCCTCATCCAGCAGCTCTTCTTCAGACAGGTAGTTCTCTAGAGCCTGGTCATCGATGACCCCGTTCTTCAGTAGAGGCTTCCCATCGCGCCCCACCAGCCGCGGGGTCAGAGACTCTAGACACTTTGTTGGGATCAGCTGGACCACCTAGGACAACAAAGGTGATTAGTACCCATAGGGCTCTGGCCAAACATAGGAAATAGGGTGCCATTTAGAACACACTTCCAGTACTTCAGTTTAGGGTGTCGTACTCGTTTACTCCCCCTACCATAATTCTCACACTAATCCTTATCAATGCGGGAGGGTGAACAAGTACACTTTGTGGCTAGACATTTCAACAAATGGAATTTGACCATGACACCTATAAGGTGATTAAGGGCATTGCAACTGAACACTACATTTTTTCAACCCGTGAGAAATTCAGAGTCAACTCTAAACCGAGATGGAGTAGAATGTCGACAGGGTGGGCGAGAGACCAACCTGCTTAGCGATGGCAGAAAACTTCATGACATGGAGCGTTTCGTCATATGTGGAAGCACACTGATTGATGTTCACAATCATGGAGGCTCGGCCCTTCCCACAGAAGATGGACTGGAAGAGACGGGTCAGTTTGCTCTCCCTGAAGGGAATATAGCCGTTCTTCATCCTGATAGAGGGGGGAGGAGGAAAGGATGACAACTCTAGTTTATCAAATATCAGCTTTCCAATCAGTTTCATTCAGGGTTTGAAAACATGCAGTCTAAATCATGGTTTGTGTGCAGCATTTGGTCAAATTTGTCGAGGTGGTTTTGTAGCAGTGGTTTTTAATAAGTCATTCTGGTAATCAATGGCAGTACTACTTGTTCTGTACCTGTCACTCTGATTGCTGCGCAGGGCAGCGATGCATTTCCCCAGGATGAGCAGAGAGTTGTTGATGTTACCCGCTTCCTTCAGCCTCTCCCCAAACGTCTTTGTTTTTCCGCATCTTTCCGAGCCAGCCAGGTCACACAGAGAGAGTCTGGGGTGGAAAAAGAAAATAAATCACATCGAGTAGGAGATGTTGCAAGGAGGGGGTGGTGTCACATGGCTCTATGGTCATGCAGCTTATTCAGACTTGGGACAAAGCGTGGACTCTTGAGCAAGTTGCAGCACAGCATTGTAATTCATCCTAAAAACTGTTATGAATTTACTCAAATAATGAAGCTGACAAATGAAGGATTTAACGGAGGAGTCGTAACTGCAGTTAGGTGAACAAACCATTGGTTGGATTGTGTTTAAGCACGTAGAGAAACGAGCATTGTTTGCCAGTGTTGGATTCTAGCTTGAAACACACGTATTCATGTTACCATATTAAAACATTGATTACTTTAAAAATGTGTATGCGAAGTTAAATCAGTTGAGCCTATGGAGGAAGGCAAAGGGCAACAGTCTGCTTTTAGTCACTGATACGGTCAGAGAGCCGTGGATTGGGGAGGAGTGAGGAATTCAGCTCAAGGTCAGGTCAGATGACGTGAGGAGGAACATAGCCGATACACACATGCCCACAAAGTTTCTAGTTTCTACACTTGTGAGAGTAACCAATGAAGTTTCTGAGTAGCAACAGATCTGTTGGCTAGCTAGCTGTGCACAGAGGCGACTCCTAGTAGGAAGTTATAAATATATGTGCTTGTGGAAACATTTCTTTGCAGCCGTTTGACCCAGTGGGTGAATAAACTTGGTATGAGTTTTTACTCCGTTTAGAACCTAACACCAGGTACAATATGGATGAAAGTTAATACTCACTCTGACATCGTCTGAACCTCAGTTCCATCAATTCTCAGTAATTTGATGGTAAAAATGCTGTGGCTGTGACAAGGGGAAAAACGTAAAGATTACGATTATTTTATGCATCTCAGCAATCCACAGAGTATAAATCAAATGTGACTGAACATGCCTTCTGCTTGATGAATGGTTCATCTTAGTGGAAGCAGCACTTCGGTTTTTATTTCCAACTCTGAGAATTTTGCATGCCTCCTCGGAGTTGTGAACATTGATCCACTTTAGATCTGAAAAGGGAAAATAGGATTAAGTTCATTTCAGTACTATATGAGCTATGGTCTGCATCAAAGCAACCATTGAATAAAACGGAAGGGAACTTGTGGGCACTTTGTTTCAATAGGCACATCATCCCACTGCCTGCCTACACACACACACACACACACACCTCTGACATACGAGTTTCCCGCACTGTCCTCACACACACGGAGGGCTGTGCGTCTCTGTGTCTTGGAGGCGGGCGACGCCTGCAGCAGGTCATACACGCTCTCGTTGTAGATCTCGTAGAAGGACACCCACAGGGCGAACTGGCTGCGGTCCCCAGACGACACAGCCACAAACTCAACTAGGATGCAGAGAACCACAAATGATCCCGTTATGGCATTTCTATCAATAGCCATTCCAGAATACAGGTGTTTGACTTGAACAGAGATGGGCTTACAGATGTGATGTACCTGTGTTATCGTAAGAGACTGAGAAAGAGAGGCTTCCAGTAGAGGACGAGTGGGATGAAACTCCACTGACGCGTGGCGGTTCATTTTCCTATGTGGGGGTGAAGAATGAAAGGGGTTAAGAGATCAGGGTAACAAATAAAACCGTAAGACAACTTCACATGACCCATCAACTAATTAGGCTACTCCACATTATGTGTCCGTGTTCACCTCTTTGAGTAGAGCAAATATAGCTGCTTTGGTGTTTCGTTCCTGTTGGACCTGGTCAGGCCCTAGGTACTGAGCGTCACTACCGAGGTACGGCTTCAGATCCATGTTCTCATACTGTCTCCCTTTGATGTGTCTGAAGATGACATCCAACGCCTGGGGGAGAATACCAGGGTCTTTCTGGGATCCTGCAACATAGCAACAAAAAAAATACAGAAAGTCTGTCCCTTGCAGCCAGTCCTTCATTGACTAGTATCAGTCACAGCCAGCTGCATAGGTTTCAACCAAAGTGTAGAAACCCTGGATGACCAAGAGGGGGCGATGTATTGAAGCCACTGCACAGCCATTGTGGTACTCCATTGTAAAGACTTTTGTAAGCTATAGAAATGCATTTATTAATGTCTACAGTCATTTGACAAGTATTTTCTATTACAGACACCTTAATGCATATTTTTAAATCACATTCATAAAAAACACATTCATAAAAAAATAAACATTCCTTATCTTTTTGGGGAGTACTAATGCTATGGTCCCCACTACAAAAAAATACTAAGATAGACAATTTTGTGCTTGAAACATTTCATTGAAATGCTGTAGAATCGCATTAATTCCTTTGGAGGACTGCTTCTGAGTACCACCAGTATTGCATTGGGTGGCTTCAAAGCCTCCAATTGGCCAACAAATAGAATAAACATCATTGGTTTCATCAGGTAAACTCAAGGATAAAGACGTAGTCTGTCAAATGGGATATGGGGCAAAAATTCTGTGTTAAGTGTGAGTCTCTCTCCCTTGTCCTCCAACATAACAAATGCAAGAACCCCCCCCCAAAAAAAGCAGATCCTATCCAAACAGAAGTTGGGCGGCATAATTAGCAGGAAGATTACTATGAGCAAGGAGGTTACTTACTAGCGGACTTACCTTGAATTGTGTGGGTCTTGCCTGCATTGGTCACACCATAGCTGAAGACTAGAGCATTCTTCCCCTCCAGATAATCGTGAACTTGGCTTTTGATGGTGCCTTCGAAGAGATCTGCCTGCTTCGTCTCGGGCCCAAAGATCTGAGTGAAATTAAAACATGACAAAGAACATTACATTTTAGTCATTTAGGAGTCACTCATATCCAGAGCAACTTACAGTCAGGATCAGGAACCACCTAATTGTTCCTCAACAAGGCATTAATCACATATGTTAGCCAAACCTGAGAGAATGAGAATGTGTGTATCGCCTGGCCAACGCCCTTCTCACTGCTCTTCATGGTAGCAGAGCCTTTGGGCGCATGCAGCATTACGGTCCTGGCATTCTCAAGAACCACACAACCCTGCAGAGAGACAAGAAGATCGTGGGAGAGGTGTGGATCAGGGAAGATTGTTTACAGGACATTAGGAAACGGGACCTTCAAATAGTTTCTAAACTTTTAATAAAAACCCGGAGTCAAGACAATGACATATGGTACATTTAAAACCTGACCATATACTCTAAAATATTACTGTTTAGATTAGGATAGCATTTATTTTTCCCCAACGGCCCCATTGCCACATACCTGGTCCTCATTGCTGGAGATCTCATCCTTGGAAAAGGGCCTCACCCTTAAGTAGACCCTCAAATGCTGGTGTTTCTGCTGCTGCTGTTCTGCAGTGTCCAACACCTCACTCTGGCCAGGGGAAAAACATCCGTTAAGTCAATACAATCATGTGTTGCATCCTTAAATGGAACCCTATGCTCTACGAAGTGGTCAAAAGTAGTGCCCTATTTAGGGAGCCATACTACAAATTGCTCAAACTGTCAGTCAATAGGCCATTGTAACATTATCAGAACTTCAACATTGCAGGCTCCCAAGTGGCGCAGCAATCTTTGACACTGCATCTCAGTGCAAGAGGCAGCACTACAGTCCCTGGTTCCAATCCAGGCCGTGATTGGGAGTCCCATAAGGTGGCACACCAGCGTCATCCAGGTTTGGCTGGGGTAGGCCGTCATTGTTAATAAGAATTTGTTCTTAACTGACTTGCCTAATTAAAAAGTGACATGTAAAAAAAAAGATTTTAAAAACCTTGGGAGTACCTGCGTAGAAGCAATAGAGGAGAGTTCTGAGAGCACATCTCGATGGGGATTACATGCATGGAGATCATTGCATGTAGATTCCATTGCATCAAGTACTGTGCCATCATGGGTCAAATCAATGATTGTTGTCATGTCTAAGCAAGAAACAGATGTTAAGGATTCAAATGTATGTGAGAACCAATCATTTCGCTGTATTTCACGTTTACTTACGACCGGAGGAAGCCATAGTGTTGAATGAAATAGATTGCTTGTCAACGATTATGGAAAAATGCTCTCCAACAAATGTTGATAAAAAATAAAAGTATTGTATATGAACCTAAACACAAGACAACATGCAGTCAGAATTTCCAATATCAGTAAGCAAACTCCACATAAGACCAAACAACTTCAGGTTAAAATCAGTACTTAATTAAGAACAGGTGGAATCCTGGGTTAACCAATCACTTTTCAGGTTTGCACAATCTCAAATTGGCCCCTACCTACTAGATATGGGTCCATTCCCCAATTGGTGATGTCATTAGGCAAGCTGAAATGTCCACCCATTCAAACCTGCTGAGAAGGTTCTGTCTAGATTTTTTCAACCAGCGCTTGTATTTTTTTCCCACTTTGTTTTCATTCAGATGTTGCACAATGTGACACATGAAAAAACAGGATTTTGTCTGCACTGGAGCTTTAAAGGATTAGCTTGGTTTAAGCTAACCTAATGTAGCTGGCATATAATAAAATGCCTGAGCAGAGTTCCCACCCAGTTATCAGCAGAAAGGGAAGCAAGATGGTTAGCTGTATCCCTGAAAATGTAATTTGTCAAAATCCATTATGGAGTTGGCATGGTAATAGATCCACCTTGCCCTCTGATAGGCTATGTAGAATGTCAGCCACACTGTATACACCCATCCATGTCTTTCAGTCATCTTCATGTGTCAAGGGTGGGGATTTCAAATCCATAATTTCATTCACACTATATTGAATATGCAAGGCATGCCTTGTCTACAACATGCGAGACTCAAGTCAGTCACTATGTGGAACCCAGGTTAAGCTAGTTAAATTAATTTTTTTCTGGTTTGACAAGAACAAGTGGACAGTTGAAAGCAATTTCCCAGCTGACGTACTCGCCTATTTTCATGACATGACACTTAGCTATTGAGATGTGCTTGTATTCTTGATTCCTCTCCCACCCTCACCTAAAATAAATTCCACAGAATGTTCAGTTGAACAGACCTTGTATTGCAAAATATTTTTGGGAAAGGAACCACCAAATAACCAACCCAATAAGGATTCCGTCTTCCGTGGTAGCATTTGAAGGTTTACTTGTTTCCACAAACAATGAGTAAACACCATAACCATCGAGTTTTTTTAAAGTCTTCACCATTGACAAATATCCTCTACTGCAAGCCCACACCAGGCTCAGCCAAGTTAGGAAAAGCGATAGTAGTGTTGTTAAAATAGTCCTATATTGACTGAGCCAATCTCATAGAATAAACTTACCAATAAAAGCATCACTCATAGGTAGTACCTGTAACCCCTACAACATTTAATATCCCTCAACATTTAATGAGCCACAATATCCACGCAATAATGTTTAAAGCTTTTATTGCATGGGGTACAAAACAGCTTATGCATCAGCGATGGTGACCTCAACCTCTACACCAGGCTCAATGCTGATTGAGGTGATCTGCTTGACAATCTCAGAGGGACTGTGCAGGTCGATCAAACGCTTGTGGATCCGCATCTGGAAGCGATCCCAGGTCTTGGAGCCTTCTCCACAGGGTGTCTTTCTGGTGGTGATGCGCAGAGTCTGACAGGAGATGAGAAAACAAAACAGGATACCACCCATCAAATGGTGAGGTGAAACGTCAGTATTTTGACCAAGTTAACACAACAGCATAACTTCAACACCATTCCCTGGAGCCTTATGCCACCTGGTGGAAAACAAACTACCATTTCCCCTCAGCTTAGCCTTAGTGATCGTTTTATTTAAAAAATTGTAATGTCGTCCCCTATTCAATCAGAGCCACCACTGGGGAGTGGGCAGAAAGCGAAGGGTCGTTGATTTGGCATCACCTCAATAGAGACCCAGGGTAGACCACAGATGGGAGTCCCAGGCTGTCAAGGATGCGGGAAGGACCGTTGTATATATCTGGTGTACATACCTTGGTGGGCATACGGACTGGACCCTTCACCTTGAGGTTCTTCTCCTTAGCTCCACGGATAAGGTCCGCACACACTAAGAACATTAAGTAAAAGGGCTGCATGTCAAATAAAGGTGACATCATGCACTTCAACATGCCATCAATGGGTGCACATAGCTCAGAATAGCGTATTATGAATCAGAATGTATCATAGCATTAGCTATGTCATATCGAGCATTTATCCTCATAGCCAAAGATGTTGACAAAGTTAAGGTATTTAAAGTGAAGGTACCCTTTTCCAGAGACTTGACATTGCGGCTGGTGAGGGTGATACGGATGCGATGGATGGCAACCTCAGCCTCAACAGGGGCTTTACCGGTGTCCTTGAACGCCTACAGGTGCAAGGAAAGAATCACGCATGTAAAAAAATATATATATATTTTTTACAAAAGAGGGCAACTAAGTTGTGCTTCAAATGTGTAGTCATGGCTCAGAATAGCGTATTATGAATCAGAATTTGTCATAGCTTAAGCTATGTCATAGCAAGTTTTTATCCTCATAGCCATTGGTGTTGAAGTAATGAACGCATGTATTGTAGCCTATTCTGACTGTTCTCAATCCAAGCTCCAGAAATGAAGCGCGCGATGAAAGAATTTCAGCAACTGCAGCATCCTTTGATAGACCCTGCTGTTTCAATGGCCAATTTAAAATGCTAAGACGAACACCATAGTATTAGTTATTGATTCTAACGTTCATTGAAATATTAACTTACAGCTACATTGTCGTGGTTTGGTGTCAAGATGTAGTAACCATCTACACTTAAGGCTTTAAAGTACGTTAGCCAAGCATTCGTGTCATGTTTGGCATATGGGGAAGCAATAATGAAAGGGAGGGAAATGTCTTGTTGGCTAATACGCTAACGTCAGTTCGTTAGTTAGCCAACAAGGTAAAGCCAAAAATCAGGAATTGGGTCAGACTTCAGTTACTCGACTAATTTAGAAACGACACAACTATACCTCGTCACATTAAGACAACTCAGAACTAGTTCAACGTTATCTGATTCGACCCATTAAATTGGCAGAAAGCCATCCAAAAGGAATCGCTACCTACCCAGCCATCGTCACTGGCTAGTTAGCTAGCTAGCAACTACACGTGCAACTGCCCGGATTCAGAGCGACCAACGTTAACATACTGATCATCTATTTACAGTCTCCGCATTGCGAACTAGCTATATGAAGATGTTTGTGTATAGTTGAAGATATAAAATGTTACCATGTTCTTTATATTCCTGACCGACTTATTCGTAAGTTCCAAGCGAACAGCGGTGAGTCAGGAACGTCAGTTCTTCGCGAAAGGGATTGAGAGAGGCCTCCTTCCGCATATATACACACTACGTCCGGGCACCACGTGACCTTTATGCCAATAGAATAGCCTGAACACCAAGGAGGCGTATCTGAACCAAATCACCCCTAAAGGACCCGTTCGAATATTTCGAAAGGGCACCCGTCCTCCTCTACTCCCTTGAAGACTTGAATATACCAGATACTTTATTATCCGAGTTTTCTACGAAGTAATGTCATGTCTGTTTCTATGTAATGAAATAATTGACTTTGTGTTATCCCTGTAAAATTGTGTACTGTGCATTTTTGTTTGTTTCAAATAAAATCAATCCGTGTTTCCAAGGGACTTAGCTTTCTACCTTCCACCTGAAGAAGCCTATAGTTTCTCTGTTGTGTAGAGTATGGTGCTGTGGCCAACATGGGTAAACTCTGCCTTGTCTGATATGTGATTATTGCCTGTGTTGCTGTCTGCTATGTAGGGCTGTTGTTGCTTTTTATGTGCTGATGTTAACCACCTTCAACTAGCAATTTCATAGCCTAAAATTAGGTAAATGTGCAGCAATGTTGATATTTTTTTCCCTTATGAAAATACAAATGGTTTCATTTTCTTCTGAGACATGACACACCCATTGTATACATTTTGTTGAAGGTTAGGCCATAGATCAGTCAGCTTAAGTTAGTTTCTAAGTGTAAGCCTAAACACACAATTACCAAACAAATGATTTCAACATGAGCAAAACAGGTTAATTAAGCGGTTTCTGTTGATGCTGTAGAAGTCATCCCATTCTAATGCTATTACAATACTAGAAACACCATTCCAGTACGAATCAAGGACGTTTAATGAAATCTCAAATATCTAAACTTTACATACATTTCAAGTGTGTTACATGCACAGACTGCTGCTGACATTAACATTTATTTGACATTGAAACATTATTAAATCCTTATAAATCAAGTAAACAAGTAAAACAATCTAGTCCACAGAGCAAAACCAACTTCAGTATCAGAAATGTAAATCGTTCAAGAGGTTCTGCGTTTAAAAAATGAGTAGATTAGGTAGCATGTGTTATAAATACACTTAAGCAGAATTGGCAGAAGAATGGCAGCATCAAACTAATCTGTGGTGTCCCGTTGGGGCTTGCCTTTCACAATTCACTTAAATTCAGTAAGACAACATGGGAGTCTATAACTGGCTGTGCGTAAAAGCTGTGCGTAAATTAAAAAATGTATGGACACAACTGACGGATCATACCATGAATAGGCTGGCTTGAAAATTACAAATAAAAAAGGTTAATGTTCGGACCGAATCTTGTCCAGATCTGTGATGACATCTTGAGCGCTTGGTCTCCAGCTTGGCTCACCGCTCCAGCACTTGGACACAATGGATCGGCAAAGGTCCCCATGGTGTGACTTGAAGGACTCATCAGTGACCGAGGGGCGTAAATCGTATGCAACTACTGCGTATAAAACATATTGCCTGTCGCCTGTATAGGGCTGCTCTCTGGTGATCATTTGCCAAATAGTGATGCCAAGGGAGTAGATGTCGGATTTTGGAGACACGTCTCCCCCCTTCAACAGCTCAGGCGCTCGGTGGGTGTAAGTGCCCCCGCCAAGACTCATTTGGGGGCTGGACCGATCCCCCCCGAGCTCCAATTTCAGTGAACAGCCGAAGTCAACAATCTTACACACATCCTCCCTCGAAACCAATACATTGGCAGGTTTGATATCCAAATGAACAATACCATGAGAATGCAAGAACTGAAGACCATGCGCAATGTTTTTGGAAAACGTAATCCACCTGTCCACTTCGAGCGTCTCTGCGCAACCGTAGATGACCTGGTGGAGAGTTCGTTCACCTGCGTATTCCATCACTATTGTGCCAATGTTGTCCCCGTTTTCTAAATTCTCCGGTATACACGTGGTAGCTGCTATAATTCGCACAATGTTCTTATGGCGTAAGTGAGCTGCATTTAGCTCAGCCCAAAAACTTTGCCTGGAGGCGAGTTTATTCTTGACGCATTTCTTCACTTTTTTGACAGCGACAGTCTCCCCAAAGTACACACTTCTGTAAACGGACCCAAACCCCCCAGATCCGATGGGCTGCATGGATTGCAGTTCCTTCCAATCAATGGTGGATGACCATAGCCTGGTTGCGACCTTCCCATGGAACCGTTGAGTTGGAATTCGTAGGGTGGAATCGTTGGAATACTTTGCCAGTGGACTGCTGCAAGCTCCAAAATCTAGAGATGGATAGAGGTCTTTAGGCAACAAGCGTGTCAGGGGAATTGGGGATGGCATGTTCGAACCACCTAGTGCACTTGCTGTAAAACGAGAGATTGCGCGTGTTGCCTGTCTATTCACACAGCTGTCATTATATCAGTTGATTGCTGGACCAAGAGGTAGCCCTAATGAGGATTTGCCTCTGATTTAAAGTCACAGTCACGTTTTTTTGTGGGAGAGACTTCAATCATGTTTGAAAAGGTAAATCTTGCTCTCATTAAATGTCATTCATTGAGCACTGTATATGATAGAAATCAAGTGCTGCACGTAAAAATGTCATTGGATGAATACTTTTTTTTGTCAGTAACCTTCTTTGTTGAGCTGCACATCTAACAGAACCAGTGGCTAAAAGCACAAATTGGTTCAATATGCATCGGCTTATCTTCCAGTAAAATGTATTAATTATATATGATTTTTGTCTTGAAGACCTTGAATATGACCAAGAAAGTCAATTAAAATATGATAAAATAAGAAGAAATAATTAAAACTCCAGGACAATTCTCATGCACTTGTTTCACTATATAAAACATCATTTCAGCACTCATTTTACACACATACTGACACACACTTAAAAAATGCACCAACAATTGTGGACTTTTGCATGACTCCTTCTTTTATGTTTATTGAGCTTTCATTACACCGTGTAATAACAGTGGAGTTGAAGACTGCAGCTCTTCTCTCTCATAGCAGCAAGGTAGTATGAAAAAAAAATCAGGTTACTCAGCCAGATAATAAATAATCTGTCTCTTTGGATGATGTCAATGTTAGAAAATTTATAAAAAGCTGCAGCGTTAATTTCTATTTTACACAACTTATACACAAATATATGAATTATTTTGCCTATATTTATACAAGTACAACAGTAGTTTGTAAAATAGATTTTAAGTAAAATATACATGATTAGCAACATGAGTCCATTCTCACAGGATGGCATTGCAATGAACAACAAAACCAACATGGCTGGAATGCAGTTTGCCTCTGAACAAATCCCTCGCTATAAGTACTACTAGTCCTTTTAAAAAATGTGTCCCCTATCGTGGAGTCATTATCTTCTTCATCATCATCATCTTCACCAAGGTAATCTCAGCCTGATTTTATACTGAGGCAACAGGTGAACACTCTCCCAAGCCCTTTCATGTCAATCACCAGGATGACAAAGGTTCCCCCATCACACCGCCATACAAAGTGAAGGAGAGAAGCATGTGACATTACAGGCAAGTCCATACAAGGCCACAAATAGTCACAGTACAAAAAAATATATGTATATGAAAACAACCAGGCACACACATGCCGACCATACAACTCAATTTTATATTTTTGTAAAAACAAAACAAAGAACTAGAAAAGAGGTCTGTAGCACCTTAAGGAGCTTTAGAAGTATCCATTAGCAGCTTGATCCAATACCAAAATATTGCAATATTGCAGTGTTTCTTACATACACATTCAACATGGTTCACTGGCACCACTGAAGCTTATAATGAAGGTTGACATGAATTGCTAAAGGTCTGTGTCTCTCACTGAAGAAACCCCTCCAACCAGATATGGAGTCATCCATCAGGGAACAATAAAAGTGTCAAATATTGGGGATAAAAAAGTATATGAAAATATCCGTGTCCCCAAGCACTTGAGCCTTCTAAGTTACTCCAATACATTTAGACCAACCTGTCAATTAAAAAATAATGTTTAAGGCAACCAAGTGTGTTTATGAAGTGTAAATACTGGGATAGCTACATACACTAGCTCTCTGAATACTTTATCAAGGGTTAAAAGTCAAACAAATTGCCAGCATAGATATAGATGGTAAGAAATGTGGCATATTTGAAATGGCAGCAATGATTTGAAAATAGAGTCTTTACTATCCGACAGATAGATCCCTCAATGAGACACACAGAACATTTGTGCAAGTAAAGCAAATGACACTTAATGATAGTAAAACACTGTAAAAATGGTACCTGTAAAAAATAAAACATTTAATATTGTATTTACACGTTAACTTTTTCTAAAGAGCTAAATATGACATCTATACTTTGTAATAAAGGTATTTTAAACAAGAAAAAAAAGTACTGGAGGAAACAAAGGCATAACATTTTCCAAAAGTGCTACGATTATAGAAGAATCTGCCCTATATAGAGGCTTACCAAACATTTTATGTAAAACCACAAACCTTCAAGATACATTGATAGCACTCAACCCCATAACACTTGAAAACATTACACAGGCATTCAGCTTCCCCTTTCAATGACATCCCGTGGCCCTAACTAAAGTGATATTGTTTTCATTCAAGAAATGTTTAAGGAACATGGAGGATTCAAATACGTTTTTTGCCTTATTGGATATTTTTAACAGAGTAAAACAATGTGAGGTTGCACATTTTTTGCGCCAAGGGAAAACACTGCTGGACAGTCTAAATGCATGAGCTAAGTAAACACTGTATACCAATTGTATATTCACACAATTTGAAAGGTTGTGATATACAGTCCAAACTGAGCATAGTCTTTTTTGAAACATACAAGTTGGAGATAAAGCTGAAGTGGCAACCTAAAGTGGACCTTACTGTAAATGAACAGCCCAGCTACCCTACTTTTTCAGTCATTATAATCAAGCAAATTAATATCCACTCCCATAGGTTACATAAACTTACAGAGTTGGTCTACGTGAGCATTAAAGATTTAGTAGAAATATATCAAAACAGTTCCCCCACTAATGTTTTTAATATAATATATAATTATTTCAATGGGATCTATTTATAAAACTGATTATGGTTTACATTAGAGAATTAAATAGTAAAAACTTGATTAATTCAAATGGATATGCAGTACATTGCTGCTATTGGTCAGAACGCTATAGGCACATTTGCACACTTGCATGTAACCGGCCCTGCTGTACTGAAATGAACGTGGTTGAAAGGTGTCTGTGAGGTCCTCATCTCCCTTTGAGTGAGGCAAAGACACCTATAAATGGCACGTCTCGAACGAGGGTAAAAAAAAAATACTGTATTAGATATCCATTAAGGCCAAAGGTTGACTTTTACCTGAAGCCAAACCTCTATCATCATAGCGTTACATCCCAGGGGTATCAATGTCATTCCTTCGATGATGGGATTGAATTGATCTGGCTACTAAGATCTAAGTTGTAACTGAAAACATCTTCCATACACTATCACTGAACAAAGCAGAAACATAGGCGTTTAGATTTACAGATGCACATGCACACATACATCCACAAGCACACAGTGCCAAGTACACAAGTTCCTAAAGACTGACATTATTCTGGCAGTGACCTAAGCTGTTTCATCTTACATACAGTACAAGTCAAAGGTTGACACACCTACTCATTCAAGGGTTTTTCTTAATTTCTACTATTTTCTACATTGTAGAATACAAGTAGTGAAGACATCAAAACTATGAAATAACACATATGGAAAAATGTAATAACCAAAAAAGTGTTAAACAAATCAACATATATTTTTATTTTTGAGATTCTTCAGTAGCCACCCTTTGCCTTGATGACAGCTTTGCACACTCTTGGCATTCTCTCAACCAGCTCCATGAGGTAGTCACCTGGAATGCATTTCCATTAACAGGTGGGCCTTGTTAATTTGTGGAATTTCCTTCCTTTTTAATGCATTTGAGCCAATTAGTTGTGTTGTGACAAGGTAGGGGTGGTGTACAGAAGATAGCCCTATTTGGTAAAAGACCAAGTCCATATTATTGCAAGAAAAGTTCAAATAAGCAAAGAGAAACGACTAACGAATAAGCTATGATGAAACTGGCTCTCATGAGGACGGCCACAGGAAAGAAAGACCCAGAGTTACCGCTAATGCAGAGGATAAGTTCATTTGAGTTACCCCCGTGTCTTTGTGAGACGCAGAGTAGGTGAACGGATGATCTCCACATGTGTAGTTCCCACCGTGAAGCATGGAAGAGGTGTGATGGTGCTTTGCTGGTGACACTGTCGGATATTTGTTTAGAATTCAAGGCACACTTAACGAGCCCGACTACCACAGTATTCTGCAGCGATACGCCATCCCATCTGGTTTGCACTTAGTGGGACAATCATTTGTTTTTCAACAGGACAATGACCAAACACATATCCAGGCTGTGTAATGGCTATTTGACCAAGAAGGAGAGCGATGGAGTGCTGCATCAGATGACCTGGCCTCCACAATCACCCAACCTCAACCCAATTGAGATGGTTTGGGATGAGTTGGAACACAGACAACAAGTGATCAGCATATGGGGAAGTCCTTCAAGACTGTTGGAAAAGCATTCCAGGTGACTACCTCATGGAGCTGGTTGAGAGAATGCCAAGAGTGTGCAAAGCTGTCATCAAGGCAAAGGGTGGCTACTTTGAAGAAACTCAAATATAAAATATATTTTGATATGTTTAACACTTTTTTGCTTACTACATGATTCTCTATGAATTATTTCATAGTTTTGATGTCTTCACTATTATTCTACAATGTAGAACATTGTGAAAATAAAGAAAAACCCTTGAATGAGTAGGTGTGCCCAAACTTTTGACTTGTACTGTAGTTGTTCAGGAACTGTTTGACAGCAGCAGGGTCAGTGTCTCTCAGCACAGTGTTACAGCATCTCGCTCAGAGACAATTCTGGGAATGTCACTTCTTGACCAGACCAGACCAGTCATCCATATTTCATCATTGCTGGGATTTTCCTCTAGTTTCTATATCATACAGCACTATACAACACATCGTACAAAATTGACAAGATCATTTAGAGACACTAAAAACCAAATCCTTCATGAACACTCTTCAACCGTGGCGGCCAAGTATGAACTCCAGCCAAGTTCATATCACGCAGAGGTGTAGAATACAGTACTTTATCTAAACCTTACATACAATGTCAAAACAACTGTTTAAATTGGCGCTAAGGGGCTCCTTCAGGTACTGGTAAGCTAAAGTAGCTGTGTTTCTGTCTCAGCATTTGTAGAGAAGCATTTTCTGTACTGAGCTGATATGCTGGTTGCCATTGGTCGGTATACTTATATTTGAGAGGGTTCCTTCTTTGTGAATAGTATAACAAGAGGAATCTGGCTGGCTGTAATATTGTATTTACCTGTTACTAAAAAAACACAAAATAAAATAAAAACCAAAATATTGTAATTGTATTATGGGCCTTGAAGATAATCTTGGATTACTGGATACTGACTTGAAATGTAAAGTTAGGGACATCCCCTTGCTCTGAGTGAAGGAACAATGTGTCACATATTACATTAAAAGTGCTTTTGCATTCACTATGAATGTCTGCATGTGTGAGGCACAAATCTCCCATTCACACATTCAGACATGACTAATCCATCGCACCACCTAGATGAGTTGTAACAGGCAGTTCGGTTCTGACCGCTCTACACAGCCTCCCAGATTTTCTGCGTGAGGGTCCTCTCCTCTGCAATCACATACTAGCCCTTGACTGGAAACACAAACACGTGATGTAGGCTCACACAAACCTTAGCATACTCATACAAAGTGTCCAGATACCTGTTTAAAGATACCCATCTAGCTCTTCAAACTGCACAATGGACATGTTTCTCTTTGCAACTGGTGGTTCTTCCTACACTGTTTCCTGCGGATTGAATATTGCTAATATTATCCTTGATTTGATGCATGGTTTGCCTGACGACTCAAACTGAATTCTTCCGCTGCTCTATGTTTCGCTCCATACTTCAGTCTGAGACTGCCATCGTTGAAGTTGTTTGTGGTGACAAAATGAGGGCTGTTGTACGAAACAAAATCATCAGCAATTGGATCATCTTTAACCAATCAGAGTATCAAAGCCCATGACCAATTTTCTAAACGCCGCTTTACTCACGTGTGTTCTGGCTCTGGCCCAACCCATCCGTTTCTGGGACAATCAGAACAGTTCGAATAAGTTTGCCTTTTAGAAACCGTCGGGGAGGTGCTCAGGCCAATAGCGTTTGGCTGGAGCTAGGTGTTTGGGTAGCCAGGCAATGATTGAGTTAAAGCTCCCCAAACTATTTCTAACCTCATATCCGGTACTAAAACCGGTAGAATGAGGAAAGACAAATTGACCCTAGTTATGTGGCAGTGCTTTAATGTTGTTTCTACTGTCTGGTTCCATTTCGGTCCTTTAGCAATTTTGACCAAGGGGTATGAAGCAGCGAAGGGCTAGGGGCCGAAATGGAATCAGGCCTACGATTACATTCTTGCCATAAAAATTGTATATTATCTTGTCCCTTTTATATGAAATCAAATCAAATGAAATGAGGACGAACAACTTAGTCTATCTGTAGCTGAGTTATCCCATCGGCCTATAGGGGAACTACTAGGCAGCAGCAACATTTACAACCATCAGCGATACCATGACACTATTCTGCCTGGCAACTCAGTCGATATTTGGTGGACTTTGGTTTTGATGGGGAACAGGGATGATTCTCACACTACATTCCACAAGGGGCTTTTCAGTACCTTATGTCTAAAAACATATGATTGCATTGCTATAAATCTTAAAACAAAACAAAGAGATAAAGACATTTGTAAAAAATGGTTAGCGGGTGAGGACATTCAACATCACACAAAAGTACAAAGTTCTATATGAAAATATGGTTAAATCGACATACTAGGTTCAATCTACTCCAAGGCAAAGGGGGTTAAGAATATAGATTGGTAGAAATACAACACTGCAATCACATTCCTAAATAAATTCCTCTATGTAAAACTCCAAAACCCTAGTTATGTTTAATTGTTGTTTGAACTAAAATGGACTGTGTTGGTCATGAACATTATAGTGGTGAATTTGCAAGGGCGGTGAAGATATAGTATTGTTGACACGAACCACATGAAATGTCAACCATTATTCCATGGCTTGAGCTATGTGGTTGAGCCAAACGACTTGTGTATGTGGTATATGTCAGTGCTGATACACACCCATACATCTAATATACTGTATCTGTGTATGTGTAGAATCCCATAACTGTTGAACAGAAGTGCTATTACGTCGTAGTTTTGTGCAGACATATTCAAAAATGTGTTACTGGCATGAAAATAATAATTTGCAGAATATAATTTTTTATCAGCCTGTGTGTGTTTACTGTACGTGTGTAAGTGTGTGTGCATGCGTGTGTGTTGTGTTGTGTCACTGGAAGGCCTGGTGAAAGCGGGGCAGTGTGGTGGTTGTGCTCAGGTTAGAATGGTAGGAGGAGGAGAGGCTGTGGAGGGGGCTTACATCCTCCCCGCTCCCTGTCACCTCATGAGAATCCAGGGGCTGGGGCGGAAGCTGGACGAGAGACAGTGCCTCCTCTGGCGGGAAGGAGACCCCGCCTAGACCCCCACCGGCTGTCACCTGGTGCCCATAAGGAGGGCTGTTCAAGGGCAGGAAGTTGAAGAGCTGTGAGAAATCGAGCAATGAGGAGGATGCCAGCGACTCGCCGGCTGCCGCCGAGATTTTGGACAGAGATGCCTCGTCAGACGAGGTCTCATCCAACGAGCCCACCTGGGAGTCTAACTCCAGTTTGGAGGCGGAGGATAGCTGAGCCCCCTCGGCCGAGGAGGACGGCATGCCGCTCTGCAGTTCCATCAGATATGTCTCCAGTTCTCCCTTTAGATGTTGCTCCCTCTCCAGAGTGGAGACGGAGTATGAGGTAAGATTAGAGCCCAGCTGGTACTTTAGGGGGAAGGGGTGTGGGGGGTTGGGCTCTGTGTCCAGGGGGGGCATGGTGGGGCAGTGGTGCTGTGGCAGCAGAGGGCCACCGTACAGGTTGAGCTGGAGCTGCCTGTGCGGCGTCGACATGGTGGCCAGCTCGCCCTTGACGCCTCCGGCTAGCCCGCAGGAAAAGGGTGAGTCCAGCGAATCGGCCGGCTCCGTCTTGACCCTCAGCAGCTCACGGGCGTGGCTCTTCTTCATGTGGCGCGTCAGGTGGTCCTTCCTGCCAAAGCGCTGGGCGCAGTACTGGCACAGGAAGTCCTTGCGGCCTGTGTGCACCACCATGTGGCGGCGCACGTCCTTGCGTGTGTAGAAGCGGCGCTCGCAGTGCTCGCACCGATGCTTCTTCTCTTTGGTGCCGCCCGAGGACTTGCCGGCGTGGGTCTTAAGGTGCTCCAGGAGAAGGCCGGTGCTGGCGAACGGCTGAAGGCACACCTGGCAGGTGAGGTCTCCACTGTTGGCCGCATGAAGGGCCAGGTGACGCTTGAAGCCCAGCTTGGTGTTGTAGCTCTTGCCGCACTCCTGGCAGGCGAAGGCCTCCTTGTTGGGGTCGTGAGTGTGCAGGTGGTTCTTCAAGTGATCCTTGCGGTGGAACATTTTCTCACAGTACGTACACTTGTGGGTTTTCTCTGACGAGTGTGTCGCCATATGCCTTTGAACACAGATGACAATCCAGCAACACTTTATATTACAGCAATAACTTAGTACTTATGTAGGCATGCTAGTCAGGACACATACGTGTGATTTTAAAACTTAAATAATACATGAATGTATACAATGACAGACTCCTAAAGATAACAACTCTGTATTACAGTAAGTGTTGTACATATGAATACAGTATGGCCTACTAGAAGATAACAGGAGCTTGTTCTGTTACCGTTGCAGCTTGTATTTGGAGACAAAGGCCTTGGTGCAGTCCTGATGGGAGCACCGGTACGGTCTCTCTCCTGTGTGTGAGTAGGAGTGCACCTTTAGCTTCTCCACGCTGTTGAAAGCCTTCTCGCACAGCTGACAGGGGAAGTTCTTCCTGGGCTTGCCCCCCTCCGCTCTCTTGCGCCTCCCTGTGGCCGCCGCGAGCCTGGCTTTATCCGGAACGTGGTCTAAGTGCCCCTGGGTTCCCGTGGCCATGGCACCCTAGGGCAGCGCGGCTGGTTGGACAAGGACGCGGTGCCCACCTACTGTCAACGACGCTTGTTCTCTCTCCAGTTTTATGTGCTCAACACCGCCAGGACTCAGGCACCTGAAGATGTGTGCGAGAGAGAGGGGGAGGGAAAAAGGTTCATGTTCTCATTCAAAAGCGTAAGAAGAGTTCTACTGCAATTCAATATCATTCTACAAGTAGGGGAATACATTTATAAGTTGTATTACAGATCAGTATTGATGAGAAACCCTTCATAAGTTACATTTATGAGATTGAAAATCCAGATAAAATCCAGTCAAAAAGTAATAAGGCCATTGTGTTTACATATGGCATTCGATCTTTCTTGATCCTATATTTCTCCACTATCGGGACCTGATTCAAAAGACTTCCAGGGTAACATTCCCGCAACAACAGGAGCGCAGCTTCTGCCAAACCCGCATGGCTAATTACCCATGTCCTCTCACGCTGGATCATCCCGGAGCAGCTAGTCTCGACTCTCGATGCAAGCCGGGAAGGGAAGTGTACAGGAAACAGGGTGTAAAGGAAGTGCACAGGAGCTCCCAGTAAAGAATATGGGGAGAGCCTACATGTTTTGTAATGTACACAATTATTGGAGGGGGTTATTAATGCCAAGCTCAGGCGTGTTAAGGCAGGCATCCATAGCTCGATAGTTATGTCTTTAGATAGAGCTGATGCTTTGTTCCTTTTTTTCTTGCTCTACGCTATTACAATACATAGGTCGTGTTGTGTGAAGGGGATTTTTCTGAAGCTATATGTATGGTAAAGGCCTTGTAAGGTCACCGCTGTGGAGCCTTGCTTAAAAACTCTTGAGGCGGCACATTAAACCATCTTCGTTTGGACAACAGTCTGAGCAGCCTTACACAATGAATGATAAGGTGAGCAAATCATACTGAAAAGTGATATGGTTGCGATACACTTAGTCACAAAAACATGTATCATAATGGTATTTTAAAAAATGGAGGTTTTCTGGCCGTTAACCTTAATCTTTCAAATGTTACGAAATAAAAAATTCAAAAACACTTTCTGATCTAATGATTATCGAAACCATTTCTGGTGATCTGTATTCACATTGCACAATTCTATAAACTGACAAATTAAAGCAGTTACAAATCAGGTATTTAGAATTTCAACAGGGTTTACACATTGATGTCTGGATTGATCTAGAACTGCACATCATCTCAACATGACCGTGCTTCTCATTAAGACAAAACATCGTTCTTAATGCAACATTAAAACAAACGTTTTGTCTCTTTCTCAACCGTCTCACTAACTGTCTAACAACATTACTTTATAGACATATATTCGATAATTTATGTTAGATACGGGCAATTCCACTGTAGCAGAGATACACTTTAAAATGTATATCAAACAAAAACCATTGATTGCAACGTTAAATGAACCATACATCTCTATGCACAAGCACTTATTTGAACAATTTCCGCATTTACTTGAGGAACAGTGCAGATGCAACATTTGGTAACAGAATGACTGTATCTCTGACACTATTCTCTGGATATTCATACACAGAAAAAACATCTGAAAATACATCATCCAATTGTATTTGATACACCTTACATTGGTGAGCATTTCAGCTATAGCCCCATTGGAGTACTCCAAATTCAAACATGAACCAATGATTAAACTGTGAAATATGACATTTTACATAAAACCTAGACAATACCAGAGGCCATCTGCCTTGAAAAAGACACTCATTCCAAAAGAGCCTGGATTACTAGAATAGGTCAATTAAAATGTGCATTTTTTTTGTTGTCTTCTGATGTGAACAGATGAAAAAGACACTACATCAATAATGTAAAGATATAAAGTATATCAAATGCTCTATGAATATTACAACTTTAAAGCCAATTTAATCATTTATTTCCAAAATCCACCAATTTGTCATATTTTTGTTTTTTCATCAGAAATGATTGCTTATGGGTACCTCCATGTGTGTGTAAAATATTACTGATCTCAGATTTTGTATAATAGATTTGAGATGTTTATGAAGATGTTTTATGTTTTGGGCAAAATGCTATATATCCATTGTTGAGCTGGAATGGGATGTTCATATCCTGTATATTCAACTGTGATGTGTGGTTGTCTCACCTAGCTATCTTAAGATGAATGCACTTACTGTAAGTCGCTCTGCATAAAAGCATCTGCTAAATGACTAAAATATAAAATGTAAATGTTTTACATAGAGACATCATATTACTGTAATGAATTATCCTATTTTTTTTTTATATTGATATCACAAAAGTATAATTTGTTCAGTTCGTTACTAAAAAAATAGTTATTTGTTACATTTGACTGTGAAAAACCTCGCAGTAGGCTACTACCTATTTCTCTGAGAGTGAGGCGGATATTTGTCTCTCTGAAATGAAACCATCAAGTGATAGATTTGAGAAGGAAAAAAAAACATGTCTGTCATTGAACAACCCTATGCCATGATTAGATAATGAAAAAACACACCAATCTCTTCGAGTTAGTTAAACAATAAAAGCCACTTTAACCAACATTTCTGAAAATTGCTATGTAGCATTTTAGAATGAAACCCTTCAATTGTTGATTCCATTCGACCTTATACCAATAATAAAATGTAACCTAATTTGTTTAATGTAACTGTACAGTTTTATAAGATCTAATCAAAAACTAGTATTATCCCCAAATCTAAGACATAAAAAAGTTGCAAGTGTTTCAATGCAACAAACAAGTGTTTTAATGCAACAGATTCATCTTATTTATTAGATACATTTCACATTAAAAATGTTATATTTGTTATGTTATGCAAATGCTTATAGAATAAAAACTTGATTAAGATATATAAAACAAACAAAAGTTGTATCTGTAATACAATATAATGCACCCCAAAATGAATGCATATAGTCAAGTTATTACATTATGAATAGCCAAATGTGTGGACCACAGTTAGCCTAACTCAGATTATAAGAATGCAGTGATTTGCACACACTTCAGTGACATTACGTAACAATATATATTTAGCATTTCATTTAAAGTTTTTTTTTTTAATTTACGGCTGCATCTGACATGTTTACAGTCATGTAAATGCCAATCGAACCCGGTCATAAAATTATAAAACGAGGAGAAGGCAGGGGAAAGACTTTCTCTTTAAGATGCAAAACTTGTCACCATGTGAAAACCAATTTAGGAGGGCAAAGCACACACTTAATTTTTTTTTGCATCTTGCTATTCACCATATAAGCCAAATAGTTATGACATAGGAGACGACATCAACATATTGGCTGAACATGCACAATAGGAAATCCATAGCGCAATTGTGATATTCAAGAGAAACCTCCCCAAAACGGCCAATAGCCTACATGACTGTAAAACCTAAGCCAAACAGCAGTGTGAACCCATCTCGAGTTCACTTGTAGAGGTTCTGCCATGTTGCTATAGGCTCCTCGTGCGTCCTATAGCCACGAGCAGCACCAGTCAGATAGCAGGGGCTCAATGCTATGGCTAACAATAACCTGGGAATAGCTTTATACACGACACAAAAAAACAGATAGCCTACTATATGAGTGCATCATACATGCAATGCTACTGATCATCATGTCCAATCTGAATTTGATAATATAACCAACCTGCAAATATAAACATTTTAATTAATCGCATCAAAGTCAATGGGACGTGATTTTGATGTAACATAGCAGCAGCTTGTAACATCATCCAATGCATGTTGTTAAACTTAGTATAACTCTCTGTACAAAATAGACGGACATGAACACATGCATAAGCAAATGTTTAGCATCGCCTAATTAGTTTGCCCGCAGTTCTCCCTCCATTTTGGTTGTTTATGGTATTGACAAGCAACTTCTTCTCTTCGATACTTGTCTATTTAAACTAACCCAAAGTTGCACTGTCATCTCTGATTTTAGTCAAATACGTGTTCTGTCTATAGGGCCTACATTCTTGATGAAAAAATGACATAATACAGAGATAATAAAATCACAATTCACATTTAAATTGCGTATTTTCAAGTTTCGGCAAAATGCTTCTATCGATAAGGGCATGTTTACAGTGTTTTCTGGTGTAGCCTTCATGTGAGTAAAAATAAAAACATTATGCGCACAGCATGCATTTCTAAATAATTTTGATATATTTAAGTGCGCGTGTGTTCCCGTCGGCTGTCCTCGCAGCACTGTTGTTATTATATTCAGGAAAAACGTAAACGAAACAAAATTGCTAAACTTTTCATAACTTTTCTCAACTCAACTGTTTTCCATGGTTGTTGACATTCACTATTACGCAACGTGACATGCCTAGCGCTAATGACACAATTTATTTAAATTTTCTTAATATTTCTGTCTTCCTTTGGTTTCCTCTGAGGTCCCAAACTGGGTGCTGATTAACACAAACTTTTTTCCCTAGCTCACCCCTCTCTCATAATTTGAATAACCCCGATATTCTAATTCAAGAACTCCGTAACAATTTACTTAAATTACGCCAAACTCACCCCAGGAGCCTTAACATCCTTTCTACGGAGTTTTTCTTGACTTTCAACTATTTTCCGAATTTTTTATAATTTTTTTCTCATATTTTTTGCTAGACGCGGCGGGCCTGAAAATTGTTTGCTTTCCCCTCTTTCCAGCAGCCATTGTGTATGCGCTGCGATGCAACCAAACATACATTTTGGCCACGCCTACTCAATATCCCTCCCACCTCTTATTTTTGATTTGTGTAACGTCTTGTCACTTTTATATTTCAGTGTCATTGTTTGTCCCTTTTAATAAAGTTCAATTTTCGGACTCGCTAGTGATACTGTCAATCGCATTGACTTCATTTTGGTTATATTTATAACAATAGGCGGACTAAGAATGTCATTAGAACCGTCCTATTGGCGTATCGACCTGTCAGTTTACTGAAAAGTACCCTGTCGTCGTTTCTGTATTTTGTCCTGTTGGTCAGTTTTGCTGTCAGTTTGCTGCAGACGTCATGAACATCGTAGTGCGATGTTATTAAATGACGTTCGAACTGACATGAGGGAATAGATGCACAAGTATTCAACCAATATTTCCACATAACATCAAGAAAAGTAAGTGCGGAACGCGGTGGGCAGTCATGTAGATTTGACCAAAGTCGAAGCGCAGTGATTTGCGAAAGGTTCGCTGACGCGTGAAAATATAATTATCAAACAATTCGACTTCCTGGCTGGCTAGCTAGCTATGCTAGCTGCGGCACTATCATACATCTTTGGGGAGAGTCATGCACAACGTTTGAGGTAACCTTTTGCCTTTGCAGTATCGCTTTTGTGACATCGGTTAGCAGAAAGCGTCGTTAGCCCTCTTGCGTGCTTAATTTTTTTATTAGTTAGCTGCTATAGTTGCAGTAGCTAGCTCACTCATTCGAAGGTCAATGACAAAGATGATCTATTATATTGACAAGATAGTCGAGTGACGGCACTAACAATGGAAATATGTCCACGAAGATGGAAGGTAGGCGAGATCAGGTGGGACCATTCCAGCCAATTAGAGGGCAGATATGCTTGTGAACAGGCACAACTCCAATTTAAAGTATTTTTTTTTGCCAAAATGCCACGTGCGTCCACTGTCAGTGCATTCGTAACAACAACCATTACATAACTTATATCACATCAAATAAGCCTCAAGTAGGAAATTAGCGATTCATTTTTTTTGTTAAACAAATTCGTCACCGACTCCCATACAACAAAAAAAAATACTTCGTGATCTTATTTCGTGGACAGATTTTGAGCGCCGTAAACGCTCTCGCTTCGCCTTCTCTGACTTTCATCCATGAGCTGTAGCAATAACGTTATAAGGTGCAGCTATGAGCTTGCTGTTCCTGCAATTATGGTAACTTTTTTTGTACCTGATATGTATCTAGTCATTGTTGCCGCACACGAGAATACATAGGTCAATGGGTCCATCCCTGACCTTGTATGTTTTATTGTAGCCAACCGTGATCATATAAATTGTTTAATTGCACGAGACAATGTATCGACTTCAATGTATTGCACATTTGTTTTTTTTCAGCGACGCAGCAAGAAATGGACAAAAACGTGCGCAAGCTTCGAAGTAAAGATATAAACCCATGCATTGAAGTATGTATTAGTATGCAGGCTACATGTTTGAATGAGATTATGCCTACTACATTTGACATCTATACTGGTTTGAATGTTAATGTAATTTCTGTCATTGAACCACATGACTTTACTCTTTTCCAGGAAAGTGATGGCTCTCAGAAATGTTTGGATGCCAATAACTATGATAAGAGCATGTGTTCTGCATATTTTCTGAGATACAAAAACTGCAGAAAATACTGGGTGAGTATGCATTGGCGCAATCCATGAGTGCCAATCTAATGTAGCCTAATGCAGTGAGAGATCTCAAATAGATATTAAGTGTTGCATGTAGGTCAACATGAGGCAAAGATGAAGAATTCAAATTTACAGGTTGTCCGAAGGGAATGTTTAATATTAAAACATACTCAAATCACCTCAAACTAAAATTGGAAGGACCAGCAGAATGACTCACTGCATTCAAAGCTCGCTCCCTGTTGAGTTTTTCTGTGTCAGTCTTTAAACTATGGAATCAGCTTAATTGATTAGCACCTGCTGAAGAGGCCACTTCATTTTTTTCTTAAATTTTACCCCCAATTTTGATCTTGTCTCATCGTTGCAACTCCCCAAAGGCCTCGGGAGGCAACGGTTGAGTCATGCGTCCTCCGAGACGTGACCTGCCAAACCGCAGTTCTTAACACCCGCCCGCTTAACCCGGAAGCCAGCCGCACTAATGTGTCGAAGGAAACACTGTTCAGCTGACTAGAGGTCAGCCTGCAGGCGCCTGGCCCGCCACAAGGAGTCGCTAGAGCGTAATGAGCCAAGTAAAGACCCTCCGGCCAAACCGTCACCTAACCCGGAAGACGCTGGGCCAATTGTGCACTACACTATGGGACTCCTGATCAGTCGGTTGTGATACAGCCCGGGATCAAACCCTGATCTGTGGTGACTCCTCTAGCACTGTGATGCAATGCCTCCCGAGTGGCGCAGCGGTCTAAGGCAAGAGCCCACCCCTTAACGAGCCTCTGTCTACTTCAACTGGGTTGAGATGGGGATTTGCAGTGGCTGTGTTCCAGGACACCCACATTGCAGTCTTGGGAATGTAGCCATTTGCACAGAGCTGCCCTACAATGTTCTGGTTTTGTTCATCTATCCATCTGCATTATAATATGTACTTCATTGTCTATTAACTTTCAGAGATTGGAAATACTCTTATGTTCACACCCCCCCAGGAGACACACAACCACCCTGAGGGTGCAGCGCCCTTGAAGCAATTGTAAGGGGTTAGGTGACTCGTTCAAGGGCAAAACATCAGGCACCCATTTTATTTATTTTTTTCATCAGTTGGGATTTGTGCCGCCCCTAACAGTCCCAAATCAGTGCGTATCACAGGGCCTATGGACTTAAATCGATGTGATTCCAATGTTTTCTGTTCCTTTTTTCAGCACAACCTCATGGTGAATAGGAGACGAGACGGCGTGAAGCCTGACATGCCCACTGCTGAGGAGCGCCAGGAGATACTAGCTGCCATTGGAGGCAAGCCCTATTGAGGCAGTGGCAAGACCAGTAGAAGGAAACACTGGAGTGGGGTGTAGACCATACTTTCCAGTAAAGCTCTGGGACAGACACCTTCTTTATGAAGGTCTGAGAGCTCCTCCACACACCTCGCCATTATGATGCTGACCGTGCCCCAAGAGGTGCCTCTGCCGCACTGTGTGCTGCTTGCCACTAAAGGTTGATGGTGGCGTTGAAACCTGTCAAATACCGATATCAATGATCAAATCACTACAGTATGCCTAATGCTGAAATCTGGCAATGAATGTGCATAGCTGGTTAGTATGAGTGGAGCTATATGGAAAAGCACTTCAAGTTGCCTTGATGAATCAAGTGTTTTAATAATCTTTAAAGAAAGAACTGGAAAGACTATGGACTTACTCACCTTTATTTGCAAGCCTTGCCAGCATCTCTGAAAATAAACTGAATCTGTGTTTGTAAAATTATTTATTTAGTGTACTTTTTTCACAATCTGTAAAAGCATTTTTTGGAACAATGTTGTCGATTTTTACAACAGTCCACAAGACAAGTGTCTGCAAAGACATTAAAGCAACCATATTCATCTCTGGAGTACAAGCAGACAAAACAAAGTCTTTATTTGCAGTCACTAAGTCATGATCAAAATTGATACTAGCCTACAACCATTGATTAGTCTCCTTTTATGCATATTTCATACACATAACATGTTTTTAAAATAAGCATTGTGTGCAGGATTCATTCATCGGTATCACAATCTATGTCCTTGTATTCAATGCATAGGCTGGGTTGCTCATAGTTTTGTAGACTCCATTGCTATACATAAGGTGAATACAATGGAGGAACACCACTGATATGAACGTATAGCCTCAATCCACACCAAAGCTCTATAATGGAAGGTGACAATGTTGGAGATGATTTACTTAGAAGTAACCCAACTTCACTCTGCATGTCAGCAATATTGTACAAAATCATACAAGTGAGTCCCCATTACTTAGAAATTTCCCGATATTGTACATGGTATGACATTGATGGGATTTAATTAGAATTCCGTGCAGTAGTATTTACTCATTGCCGGAAACAGTTAACGTAATTGTACACATTTCTCTTCGGGTGAATTTTTTTTTTTTGTTAATATTCTGAAATAGAGACTACAATTCATTTTGTATTCGCTGATGACATTTGTATTTAAAGTTTTGCAAAAGGTGGTCGATGATATGCAAGTCAGGTACAAAGACAATAAAATTATCATAACGTTAGTACATGCATTTGATCGCTGCTGACCTGCTAATGATACGTTTCAACACGGATCCAAAAATTGCTTGTACACGATTGAGAAAAAACATAACATTGGCACCAAGCCTGATCGCAGATCTGTATTGTTTTTTATTTGTTGAACTAGGCAAGTCAGTTAAGAACAAATTCTTATTTACAATAACGGCCTACCCAGCTAAACCCTAACACGTACGATGCTGGGCCAATTGTGCGCTGCCCTATGGGACTCCCAATCATAGCCGGCTATGATACAGCCTGGAATTAAAAACAGGGTCTGTAGTGATGCCTCTAGCACCGAGATGCAGTGCCTTAGACCGCTACGCCACTCGGGAGTCCCAAATGTGCTTTGGCCAACATCTGATTCGCTGTTATGCTAAACAGTCTTGCAATGTAAAGGTCGACTCTGTTGGGCAGGTTTAAATAAATGAGTACCAGGAGTAAAGTGGGTCATTTCTGATTCAATAACCCATGCTGCCGCAGTGTTTACAACATCACATACAGTACATGCAGTTAGCCAAACCCCTTGGAATCTCAGTTGGCTAGTATTTTGAATCACATACTCGTGAGGGCACATGCAGATCTGGGACCAGGTTAATTGGTGAAAATACTTAACTTTGTACTGATTGTTTCAAGTGCATGCATTATGTAAGGTAATAGCCTATGACTTGATACAATAAAACACATTTGAAAAGCTTCAGTTGTATTGTATTCCGACAAATTTGTATCATGTCATGTAGTGTCGGTTGTATGCCAGTGCTATTGTTTCGCATTAGTGTTTCAGAGCCATTTACACGAGGTGGTGCTGTTGCTTTACTGACGGAGCCACCCACACATTACCCTGCTTTCTCAAATCTGGCTATAGAGGTCTACAGCAATGTTGTTTTCCCCTCGAATCGGCGAATGATAAGTAGGGTTGTTAAATGTTTTAATGGTGACTGACCACTGTCAGACTGTGAGGATCCACCAGATCTGCAGATTCCTAGAGTGTGTTTTTCCATGCAAATGTTGAGATGATGCCTATAATCAACAATCCCCTGCACACAGCAGATGTGCACTACAACATTGTGGCTCTCAGAATACCGATTAAGAGTTGCACTCATTATCAAACAAGCAATCAAGCAAAGAATGTCTCTTACTCTGTGCCAATCTATTACTTTGAACAGATGTCCTACTTTTAGTCAATGGCATAAAGAAGATAAACCATGTATGTTAATTTGAGATCATGTATTTTATTATGCGATCAGACAGTTGTAAAGCTTTCCAAACATTTAACTTTCCAGCAAGCAAAGATTAATATGAGGCATACATGGTCAATCATTAAGACATGATATACGATTGGGATTATCTGAAAAGATAACCATGGCTGCACCTGTAAATGAATAATGATGATATGTCCATAATTTCATACTATCACATAACGAGTTGAAACATCAGCAACCTTTAAAGTATACTTTGGCATATTATTCAATTATTAAAGTTTCTTAGCAGCTTTATAACCATGGCAATATATAGCCCAACTACATTTTTGATGCAGATACTTTTGAACAAGCTACATAAGAAGACTATAATATAATGAAGGCTAACAATGCATATACTTCAATTAAAATACATAAAAGCAAGATATCATTCAACAACCACTTTAAAGCAGTAGCTTTTGTAAATGAATACATTTCAAGTGACTCTCAGGAGAGAAATCTCATTGGACCTAAAATAACAGACATTTACCTCATACTGTATTCCCACACAGTAGTAAAACAAGAGGTAACAACATTTATGGTAGAATTAGTAACCATAGTTTCATATGAGTGCATCATCTCTGCATACTGTCAATGGCTCTTTAAAACATCCTTCATAGGCGATAATTATTTGTGCACTAACAATTCAATTCTACAGTGAATTTCATATATGTACATGTATAGGCAGTTAGGCACTGGTATGTAGGACATGCATATTACTTCCATTATAAAAGTCAGAAAAGCTTATTAAAATGTAGTCTAGATTCACAAAGGGTTGTAAACTGCAGCACTTCATGCGGGAAATGGATTGAGATCCTCCCCTCCTGAGCACTTATTGAATGCTTCAGTCCTTTTTCCCATGGCCTTTGAATGCATCCATGAAATTGAATGCCCCCATGTAGTCTCCCAAGAGGAGCCCCATCTTAGTGGGCAAAATGCTGTGAGAAGAGAACACACGTGATAAAAAGAGACGGGGGTTATTTATTCTACTTAACAGCAGCTGTAAATTATTGACCTATTTTTTCTTCTTCTCCAAACGCACAAAACCCAATAAATACTGAACAAAATAATTGAATAGTCATGTACATATACTGTACGTCATGTATATGTGCAGTAAAGCCATTCTGTGAAGAACGGCTGCACTTCAAACATCAATAATCAAACGTAAAATGTCTTTATGACTGACATAAATGCTAGTGACTCCATATGATCATGCACCACATTAACTTTTACAATCATTTTTCGTAAAAAAATTACAATAGGAACCATCAAAGGCTTTGTGGTAGTGTGCAGATTTCCATACAGATTTCCATACGGAAGTAGAGCTTGATTACAATTGATACAGGAGGAATAGGAGGTGAGTCATCTCTCTCTCTCTCTCTCTCTCTCTCTCTCTCTCTCTCTCTCTCCTATATCTCTCTCCTTCTCTTTCCATTCTTGCTCTCTCTTTCTCTCCTATCTCTCTCTTTCTCTCCTATCTCCCTCTCTCTCCCTCTCTCTCTCTCTGAGGTGCTCTCATTCATGGAGGGCTTCCCAGCTAAAGCCCAACTGACTAAATGTCCACCTTAGAATCCAGGTTCTTTTGTGAGTTAATCATCTTTCCAATTTATGCATTTTTGGCACTTCAATCAAATTCAAGGAATACATTTTCATTAAATTAGTTGCAGTAGGTAATTAGCAATAGGATTTCTTTAAAAATGCACCATTAAGAGTGGGAGTTTTACGCCTGTGTGAAGGTACTGAAGGGCCCAGATGCAGTTTAGAATTAATGTCAGTGAATCCTTAGATAAAACAGTGTGCTCAGATTAGCAAGTGTGTGTGGGGGTGTGTGTTGAAATATTATTCCCCTCTTGCAATGGGGTCATAGTCCCACTAAAAAGTTCAACTCTAAAAAGTTCAATTCTGTCCCAATCTAACAGCAGAGAAGCAGTCTGCGGTAGAGAAAATGTCTGTCTACATTCTCAGTTCCTGTTCTAGGCTGTGTTGTAATCACTCACGTGTTATGACCTTTCCCTACCGCCTCTGAAACCAATGACTATGTTTATAGCGTTTGATATGAATGATTAGCATGAACTACTATCCAAAGCATTCGTAGCACATCCTTAAACACTGAATAAACATGACATAATGGCTAGAGCTACATAGACAGTTATTTTGACATGGAATCGTGTGGTGTGTCATCTTGTTTCTGCGAGCGTGTTCCTGTTGATTGTGTGAAATAAGTACACATGGGTGGGTGTATGCGAGTCCGTGTACATGTCGGAAAGTTGTATGTGCGTGCGGTCGAGTGTACTGTAAGCGTGTGTGCACTTATTTGTGTGTTTGCGTGTGCGTTTTGTGCCCGCTACCCGCCTTCGACTCAGTCTCTCACGCAACCTCCTCTCTCCACTCTTTGTTTACACACGCACCTTTCCACCTAGGCAGCTGTCAGGTCAAGTATCCTCTGTGGCAGGCCTGCATTAATCACTCAGATCTCTAGAGCAATCTCTAGTGTTTAGACAAGCACCACCACAAACAACGTGTTCCAGCTCTCAATCTCACTCACTCCACTCTCAATCTCTCTCACTCCACTCTCAATCTCAGTCCCTGTGATAGAAGTATTTGCACTTTTGCTTATAGCCCCCACACCATTTGACACAATGAAGGCTTGCTCATCTGCATTCGTATCGGATCAATCTGCTTGGTGTCTGTCCAGTTGAGGGACAAACAACAATGTTTATGCACGCAATGGCTTTATTGACCCAACTCCTGCTTCTGCGCACACATAGGTCCCTAAACCATTCTGCTGTTTTATTTAACCACCATGTTTCTATTTTGATGTAAAAATACTGCAATGTGGATTTGGTTGAATTGAGCCCGGTGAGTAAAGTAACCTCTACACTTTCAATGCATTTTTTGCCGCAAAAGTTGGGTATCCGCTTGCCAAAATAAAAAAGGTGCGTGAACTGCGTTAACGTGAGTTTACCCTTCACTACACCACTGTTCTCAGTCCACAGTGTCAACAGTTTTATCTGTTGCGTCCTCTCCATACATTTTTGTTGTGTCAACAATCTAGGTCATTGCTGAGTACAAAGGTTTGAAAGTCAGTGTTGGGTGGATCATAATAATGCCTTAATAAATACAAATAAATACACTTTTAAGACACATTTCCGTTGAATGCATTCAGTTGTACATCCCCCTTTCCCTTCCCTTTTCTTTATGAGTCCTCAATTAGTATATTTCAAGTAGAATGGAATGTATTTGTTTTACCCCAGTAGTCGAACAAAAATGCAGAATGCTTTTGGGTACTAGTAGCAGGTAGACCCCCTCCACAGGTAGATGCTGAATTTTTTGACACGTGACTGCTGTGGTTGTGTAAACAACGATATAGAAAACCTGTTTGATTACATCTAAACCTAAGAGACAACTGGGACTGGGGAGGTAGCGGCTAGGGCCCGGGGGTCCATTTAGTAAATCCTGCATAGTGTTTGGTACAGTTCTTACTTCTTGAGGGCGAGGATGAGGTAGAGGATCCGAGGCATATACAGGTACACTTGGTCAGTTTGGATAGCACGGACGATCATTTTGGCCACATAGTCAGGTTCCAGGATGGGCATGAGAACGGGCCATCTGTAGGAAGCACCCAAAACCAAACAAATCATTTCTCTCACTGATCAGCAGTTCAAAGTAATGGGCTGGCACTCTCTAGTGTGAATCTACATCTAAAAACACACTGCATGCACTGACGCCTTCAAAACTGATTGTCTAAGCCCCTTTTACATTTCACTTCAAATCCTTCAAAATGTTATGCCACGATGAACGTTGTACTTTGTAATCAGTTTCTGCCTTCAGTCTGTTCCTTAAAAGACATAAAACCCATCAACTTTGGAGAACAAATAAAAACCATTGTAGCATCTTGATAAAAACAGGACTTTTGTGTGGGGACTTTCAACATCACAATCTCATTCAAATCTCATCGTGATTGGTTCCTGATTTATGTTCAGAAATTTGACAGTGTGTGTGTGTGTGTGTGTGTGTGTGTCTGAGTAACAGGATGTGGTAGGCATTGCTCTGCTCTGTGGCCAGTAAAAAGCTGAACCAAACAGCATGAATAATAAAGTGAGAAAATGGAAGGGCCCAAAGAGCAAGACTGAGGGACGCTGGCATTTTTGTAACTCATTCTGACATCACACACACACACACACACACACACACACACACACACACACACACACACACACACACACACGAACACACGCATACATGCGCGCGCGCCACTCAAACGACCTTGATCACTAGCGACATCTAAGGACATGGCCCTAGGCAGTCCAGGTAGAGCTGGCTCCATGGCATCTATGGTGGTGTCACATAACTAGTAGGGCGAGGTTGCCCCGGCCTAGACAATAATTGAAGGTCATCTACACACCATGGTATACTGCCATTAATTGTATTTCCACTCCCTGGTCTAAATCATATACATTTACTGCTCAAGACAGTTACAAAGTAGAATTTCACCTCCTAGCAAAGTGAAGCTGAGCAAGCATTTTATTGCTTAGCTACACACTGCTACTACACATAGCGCAGTGCAACATTGTACATATTTCCATATTATGTCTACAGTCGCAGCACTTCCTCTAACAGAGCTTATGGTAGCAAAATGTGTTCTGGGTATGTGTGTGTGTGTCAGAACGGTGGACCCACTTGGTGACAGCGCCGTCAAACATCCCCGTGTTAATGAAGAAGGGACACACGATAGTGGTCTTCACTCCGTTTTTCTTTGTCGCTAGCAGCTCCAGTGCCACAGACTCAGCAAAGCCCACAGCCGCAAACTTACTGGCACAGTAATCTGAGCACAGACAGAGATTAGAGGAATGGGAATGCATTACTCTGAGTGTTCACACTCACACTAAGTGATGTTGGGTAAAATATTTATATCCCACTTTAGAGGGGTAGTGAGTGAGATGAGTATATCTAACCTGCCAGGCCATTGACTCCAATCAGTCCAGCAGAGCTTGCGATGCTCACCAGGTGACCATGGTTACTGGCTATCATTGCAGGGAGAAACGCCTTGTAAGTCTGGGGGAAAACAGATGATCATGGTTGAGAATTACTTTGCTGGCGACATACTACGCATATAATAAAAAATACCCCATGCGCACTGATATTAGGACATGTTCCTTGTCTCTCCTTGTCTTAAGTGTTTTTTTATTTGATGTTTATCTTACACCTATATTGATATGAGCATGTTGTGTTACGTTTAGCGTTATTTCCATAGGCTGGTCTGGCACATCCTGCGGGCTTAGGCCATCTATCATTCCCTATGCTACTGTTTTACTCTTAGACTTGAAAAGATGGCACTGCAGATCCGCAAAACGTTCAAGAGCATCTGACTGGCTGCATCACCGCTTGGTACGGCAACTGCAAGGCACCCATTCCGCAAGGTGCTACAGAGGGTGGTGAGTACGGCACAGTACATCGCTGGACTACCTGCATTGGCCCTTTTTTAACTAACTCTCTTGCACTGACTCTATGCACACACACTGGTCTATAACCACACACACACTCACACACACTTACACTGACACCCCAACACACACATAAAATGCGCACACACTCATACTGACGCCACACACACACACACACACACACACACACACACACACACACACACACACACACACACACACACACACACACACACACACACACACACACACACACACACACCACATACACCACATACGCTGCTACTGCTCCACATACGCTGTTGCTACAGCTCAGTCTATTATCTATGTCACTTTACCCCTACCAATATGTACATAGCTACCTCAATAGCCTCGTATCCCTGCATATCGACTCGGTACTGGTACTCGCTGTATATATCCATGTTATTGTTTTTCATTATTCACTGTGTATCTATTCCTCGTGTCACTATTTCTATTTTCTATTTCTTATATCTTATCTTTAACTCTGCATGGTTGGAAAAGGACCCTTAAACATCTCACTGTTAGTCTACACCTGTTGTATACGAGGCATTTGACAAATAAAATTAGATTTGATTTGATTTTGATTTGACTTGTCGCAGAAAAATACAAAATGTTCATGATAAAATTCCAACTCACCCAGAAGTGAGCATTGGAGTTGACCTCCATAGACTTCTCAATCAGGCTGTCGGGAGCATTCATGAACTTCGTCCCTGTGACAATGCCTGCATTGTTTATCAAGATTGTCACGTCTCCCACTTCCCTTTTCACCTGGCAATAAACACATAATATAGCATGCTGTATAGACGTAACAGGATAAGAACATAAATGGAACTGGGCCTAAATCTACCACACAGATATCACACAGATTACCACTAATCTCTGAGAAATAAAAGGTGCTAAGTAGAACCACACAGTGTTCTTTGGTTTGTCCCCATAGGGGAACCCTTTTTGGTGCTGGGTAGAACCCTTTGCAGAGGGTTCTTTTTTTAATATATATTTTTTAATGTAAGCTTTATTTAACTAGGCAAGTGCGTTAAGAACAAATTCTTATTTTACAATGACAGCCTACTCCGGCCAAATCTTCCCCTAACCCAGACAACGCTGGGCCAATTGTGCACCACCCTATGGGACTCCCAATCACAGCCGGTTGTGATACAGCCCATGATCGAACCAGGGTCTGTGGTGATGCCTCTAGCACCGTGCCACTCAGGAGCCCTATCTATGTAGGGTACTTCAAAGAACCCCCTGTATATGGTTCTACCTAGAGCCATTTTATAATCTAAAGGTTCTTCCTAGAACCGTCTGTGAAGGGTTCTGCCGAGAAACATTTTATCTTTGGAGGGTTCTTCCTAGAATTATCTATGAATGGTTCCACCAGCCTTATTATACTTTAAAATGTAATTATTTATGACAATACATTACATATATCATAAGGCCTTTATTTGAGGGACTAATTATACCCTAATATAGTGGTGTTAGGAATCTCCTGGTTTACTAGAAACATCAGCCCGCAAATCACATTATGCTGGTTTGCAAAATGATCTGTAATTCCTATTGCAATCCAGCCAGAGTTAGGATAACCAATTGTGGAATTGTTAATCACCTGCAACCTGCATTCATAATGACTACCAAGGTAGGGAAGATTGAATATTGAGACTACCTCAATTATCCAAACTGGAACAACCATCTCAGTAACGAAATACATCCAATTACTAACAGATTGGATTATAGAAAACTGTATGTTATTTATCTTTGTGTAGCATACCATTTATCAACCAAGTAATGTACATGCAAAAAGACAGATATGACAGTAAAACAAACAATTCTGAAAATATCCCTGCAATAGAGCATGCTGGGAAAAATGATATATGGTTGTATGTATAGTTGAAGTCGGAAGTTTACATACACTTAGGCTGGAGTCATTAAAACTCGTTTTTCAACCACTCCACAAATTTCTTGTTAACAAACTATAGTTTTGGCAAGTCGGTTAGGACATCTACTTTGTGCATGACACAAGTCATTTTTACAACAATTGTTAACAGACAGATTATTTCACTTATATTTCACAGTATCACAATTCCAGTGGGTCAGAAGTTTACATACAGTAAGTTGACTGTGTCTTTAAACAGCTTGGAAAATTCCAGAAAATTATGTATTGGCTTTATAAGCTTCTGATAGGCTAATTGACATCATTTGAGTCAATTGTAGGTGTACTTGTGGATGTATTTCAAGGCCTACCTTCAAACTCAGTGCCTCTTTGCTTGACATCATGGGAAAATCAAAAGAAATCAGCCAAGACCTCAGAAAGAAAATTGTAAACCTCCACAAGTCTGGTTCATCCTTGGGAGCAATTTCCAAACGCCTGAAGGTACCACGTTCATCTGTACAAACAATAGTACGCAAGTATAAACACCATGGGACCACACAGCCTTCATACCGCTCAGGAAGGAGACGCGTCCTGTCTCCTAGAGATGAACGTACTTTGGTGACGAAAAGTGCAAATCAATCCCAGAACAACAGCAAAGTACCTTGTGAAGATGCTGGTACAAAATGTATCTATATCCACAGTAAAACGAGTCCTATATCAACATAAGCTGAAATGCTGCTCAGTAAGGAAGAAGCCACTGCTCCAAAACCGCCATAAAAAAGCCACACATAGCCATAACGGCTTGCAAGCCGAAGAACACCATCCCAACTGTGAAGCACAGGGGTGGCAGCATCATGTTGTGGGGGTGCTTTGCTGCAGGAGGGACTGGTGCACTTCACAAAATAGATGGCATCATTAACAAGGAAAATGATGTGGATATATTGAAGCAACATCTCAAGACACCAGTCAGGAAGTTAAAGCTTGGTCACAAATGGGTCTTCCAAATGGACAATAACCCCAAGCATACTTCCAAAGTTGTGGCAAAATGGCTTAAGGACAACAAAGTCAAGGTCTTGGAGTGGCCATCACAAAGCCCTGACCTCAATCCCATAGAACATTTCTGGGCAGAACTGAAAAATTGCGTGCGAGCAAGAAGGCCTACAAACCTGTCAGGAGGAATGGGCCAAAATTCACCCAACTTATTGTGGGAAGCTTGAGGAAGGCTCCCCGAAATTTGATTCAAGTTAAACAATTTAAAGGCAATGCTACCAAATACTAATTGAGTGTATGTAAACTTCTGATCCACTGGAAATGTGATGAAAGAAATAAAACCTGAAATAGATCATTCTCTCTACTATTATTCTGACATGTCACATTGTTAAAATAAAGTGGTGATCCTAACTGACCAAAGACAGGGAATATTTACTTGGATGACATTTCAGGAATTGTGAAAAACTGAGTTTAAATGTATTTGGCTGAAGTGTATGTAAACTTCCAACAACTGTATAACCTTTCTTGCCTGTCAAAGAGTCATCAACCCTTTCTTCCAAAAACGGTTCTTAGAATGTTAAAGGTTCTAGGTATAACCCTATCCCTCCACAAAAAAACTCCTTTGGAACCCTTTTTTCTGAGAGTGTAGCAGAGTATGACTGTGATCTCCAGTATCTAACCAATGTGAATATTGTGGGATCTGAGCTGTAATCATGAGGTGGACCTGAACAGAGCAGACATGGAATGTGTGGGAGTCTTTCAACATTTGTTCCCAAAGCATGAAGGCCCTTTGAGTTGTTGTACCTTATAATAGACATTGGGTTGATCAATTATTTATGTAAATATCTTCCCTCTCAAATACATTTGCATGCTTTCCGGGAAGGAGCTTTGCAGTGCGGTGTATTTGCAACAGCTCAAATTACAACTTCGAAGATCAGTGTACAGTATGTTTTGAAAAATACGGTACTGTAGCCTGTCAAAAATACTACAGACCTTCAAACTATTACCTGCTGTAGGAAAGTGGTAGAACATGGGTGATAACATCCATACCTGGCCAGGTATATAGACCATATACCTGACCAGGTGGCATAAAACCCACCTGGTCAGCCACTGAGTACACCTCTGCCTTGTTGCTGCAGTCACAGATGTATGAGTGGACTCTGGCCGCGCCCTTTTGCTTCACCAGTCGAACCGTTTCCTTGTTGCCATCCTGGCTAATGTCCCACAGCACCAGCGTTACGCCCATGGAGGCGAACTCAAGCGCCATCAGCCTGCCGATGCCGCTACCCGCCCCTGTGATGAGGATAGTTTCTCCCGCAACGCTCTTCTTCCGCGAAGGGATGAAGAGTTTTACAAGTGCCTCCAAGTTATAATATATGGACAAGGCCAGCACCTGTAGCGTCTCCAGAGCGAAGTTCATCTTAAAGATTAGTAGAGTACCTATCAAACCGCATGAATTAAAGTTGAGTTAAAAATTAAAATTATGCGTTATACATAGGCTATAATCTATTATGGTGGTATGGTTAATGGAAAAACAACTGTCTATCTTTTCCCAAAACGATATAGCATTGTCAGGTCTGTTGTTAGCCTATGGGTTTCCATAGGCCTTATTCTGAATTAATAAAGGTAAAAACCATTACAATTGATTGCTTTATTTCCCCTCTATGTTGATTGTTTTCTTTTCCTCGATCTTCAATGTCAGAATCGGCTTAGAATAAGAACACTAATAAGGATGATAGCATGTCGACAAAATACTACGTTTTCTAATTCAGTTGATATCTTCAAATATGGCTACACAGCGTTTAACTTACCCCTTTCCTTACGAGAACAAGTCTTAGAAACCTATATCGAGCATCAAAGTAAACACAAATAATAGCGCTTATCCTATTATAGGATTACTTTTCCGACCTTTGCACAATGAGGTAGTAGGGACCGACACCGTGTTAACCTCGAGACAAAGTTCAATTCTATATCGTAGGGCAGGCTATGGCTTTAACCGCACACAGGCAGGGCGCGTCTCCTATGAACCATTTGCTCAGCATTCTCTATGTGATGAGTTGATGGAAGTAGCCTATATTAGAAACGGCCCGTTTAATCAGTTGTCATTCAGTTTAATATAAAGATACGCTTACCTTAATCTATAGGCTAAATATTGGTTCCCTTTCTTCAAACACTTTGTCTGTGTTCTGCGCGCTAAACGTATCCAAATCGGCACAGCCAGTCGCGGCTACCTATTAACTTTGACCTAGTAAGAGGCATTGTGGGGAGACGACGATTTTACTACAAGCGACTCATTGGTGCGACTCATTGGTAAAAAAAAAAATAACCCATGATGATGCCCTGTGCTGACGACAAACAATAATTCATGCATTAGAAAATCAGTGTATAGCTACGGTCAAAGGGAACCGCTGTCCACCGTCCACATCAAATTCGTGGTCCACTCAATCTTGTAGCCAATGTTAGTCCATGTTGCAAAATTGTATCGCCAGTCCACCTCTCTCTCTCTCTCTCTCACACACACACACACACACACACTTTACCATTCAAATTACTTTGACAATAATCCTAAATCAATCAAATCTCATGAATAGTATTATGTATATAGACTTCATATGCTATCTTAGCTTCAGTTGTTTTTTCTTCATCTAAAGCTAATAATATAACTGAATTATTAATTACATCAATTAACATGAATAATTCAAGTATTTTTATATTCACTGCCCAGACAATTAAGATCTATTTGTATCCTAAAACCAAGACAATGATCATGACACAGGAAGCAATGTGATGTTTGTGCTGATGATCTCATTTATGACTGCGGTATAAGGGAAACACTATTTTCACGCCACTTCAAGTAGTAGGTTAGGAGAATTTACGCAGCAGGTTAGGAGATGAACATAGCAGGTTAGGAGACTGATGTTAAGGTTAGGAAAAGAGTTCATACAAATATTCTCCTAACCTGCTACAAAAATCACTTTGTATCGAAGTGGCGTGAAAAATGTGTGTCCTTTTAAGTATAAAGCAGGAGCCTAGACCATGTTTGGGGACAATAAAGATTGACTGGTTTGTTTTTTTTATTATTTTCCATCTATTCAATAATATTTACTAGTGTGTAGTTTGAGGTTTCTTTGTGAGAACATCTATTGATTTATTGATTGCATGTTGAGCTGGACTGGCCTCCCCGTACCTTCCTATTGTATTCCCAAGCCCTAGATATTTAGGTTACTCAACTGTGCTGGGAATATGCAAGGTCAGTGGGTGTTGGGAGTTGTGGGGGACCGCGGTAACACTTTACATTAACTAATACTGCATAGTTAAGTTTTTAAAATATGAAATAATTGTTGATGATTGTTGCGTGACTATTTATTCCCACTACTGCACAACTCTTGGAGGTCAATGGAAGTTGGATGGATGAAAAATCATGTTAAATCAAATCAAATTTTATTAGTCACATGCGCCGAATACAACAGGTGTAGTAGACCTTACAGTGAAGTGCTTACTTACGAGCCCCTAAACAACAATGCAGTTTTAAAAAATATGGATAAGAATAAGAAATAAAAGTAACAAGTAATTAAAGAGCAGCAGTAAAATAACAATAGCGAGACTTTATACAGGGGGGTACCGGTACAGAGTCAATGTGCGGGGGCACCGGTTAGTTGAGGTAATATGTACATGTGGGTAGAGTTATTAAAGTGACTATGCATAGATGATAACAACAGAGAGTAGCAGCGGTGTAAAAGAAGGGAGAAACACCGCCTGGTATAGAGGTCCTGGATGGCAGGAAGCTTGGCCCCAGTGATGTACTGGGCCGTTCGCATTACCCTCTGTAATGCCTTGCGGTCGGAAGCCAAGCAGTTGCCATGCACTGCCAGGCAGTGATGCAACCAGTGCTCTCGATGGTGCAGCTGTAGAACCTTTTGAGGATCTGAGGACCCATGCCAAATAATTTCAGTATCCTGAGGGGGAATTGGTTTTGTTGTGGCCTCTTCAAGGCTGTCTTGGTGTGCTCGGAAAATGTTAGTTTGTTGGTGATGTGGACACCAAGGAACTTGAAGCTCTCAACCTGCTCCACTGCAACCCTGTTGATGAGAATGGGGGCGTGCTCGGTCCTCTTTTTCCTGTAGTCCACAATCATCTCCTTTGTCTTCTTTAGTTCTCAACAATAGGCTTCTTTAGTTCTCAACAATAGGCTTCTTTAGTTCTCAACAATAAAGAAACATTTGCCTTTCAACTTCCATTGTTACAATTTTGACAATATGAGTCGAACATGTCAAATCCCTCAAACAGCTAATTTGAGGAAGAAGCCATCTGTTCTGCCATCAAATGTTGACACAATGTATTCATCCCCATTAGGGCTTTGTCTTTTAATCTTGCTATGACTAACCCTTTGTGTATGCGTGTGTGTGTCTGTGTGTTTGTGTGTAACCAGTGTGAAATAGCAAGCTAGTTAGTGATGCATGCTAGTAGCGTTTCAATCGGTGATGTCACTCGTTCTTTTAGAGCATATTACTGGAACACCTAACTACAGCAACATACTGTATTTCTAGAATTTACAGTGCATTACTGGAAGTAGAGTGGTTAGCAAACTGTTGCAGGTTTACAGTGCAGGTAGCTGGTGCCAACGATGGGCAGTATTTCTGTTACACGTATTTTATATATGTATTTCAATACTTCAATACCTATTTTGTCATTTGTATTTCACTGGCCTGAACTATATACAATTCTACAACTATTTTATGACAGTTTAATTAGAATACATTTTCTGATACAAAGATACAGTGCCTTCAGATAGTATTCCTACCTCTTGATTTATTTCACATTTTTGTTGTGTTACAGCCTGAATTCAAAATGTATTAAATATTCGTAAAGACTCCCAACTACACACAATCTCCTGTAATGACAAAGTGAAAACAGGTTTTTTGACATTTTTGCAAATGTATTGAAGAATGAAATACTGAAATGTACACACGTATGTATTCACATTTAATGCATTAGAATCCCCTTTGGAAGCAATTGCAGCTGTGAGTCTTTCTCTGTAAATCTCTAAAAGCTTTGCACACCTGGATTGTACAATATTTGCACAGGATTATTTTTCAAATTCTTCTAGCTCTGTCAAATTGGTTGTTGATCATGGCTAGACAGCCATTTTCAAGTCTTGCCATAGATTTTCAAGCCGTTTAAAGCCAAACTGTAACTAGGCCACTCAGGATCATTCAATGTCATCTTGGTAAGGAACTCCAGTGTATATTACGCCTTGTGTTTTAGGTTATTGTCCTGCTGAAAGATGAATTTGTCTCCCAGTGTCTGTTGTAAAACAGACTGAACCAGGTTTTCTTCTAATATTTTGCCTGTGCTTAGCTCTATTCCATTTATTTTCATTAAAAAACACCCTAGTCCTTGCTGATGACAAGAATACCCATAACATGATGCAGCCACCATCAGCAGCCACCATCAAGACGTCCCAGAAATATCCCCCATCCCTGCAATGAAATGATCAGACCTGGACCCCACCAATAACCCATCGTCATGACCCTGACAACAGACTCCGAACAGAAGGACTTTCCTCAGACGGCTCTTCATGGTTGCCTCCCCACTAGGGAATCCAGCTATGGATGGCACAAGGTACATACAGAGAGCTGTCCATAAGGAGGCACTGTCACTGAACACACCTACCATCTGTTTGTGAGTGTGCCATGGCCAAGTGGTTCTGGGCCCTGTTAGTTTCCTCTGTCCTCCAGCATGCAGCCCTGCTGCTGCATTGCTCCTCCTCCAACACCCACCCAGGCTGATGGACATACCCTCCACCCTCCTGCACTTATCCCTCTAACAGAACCAGACCAGAACCAGGAACTTTTCATCACCACACCAGAAGAGGCGCAAAGGGAGGACCAAAGATCTAGCAAGCCACAGGAAAGTACCACCATTGACCTCTGGGTTTAGGGCTCACTTGTGTGTCTGCCTGCTCCTCAGGTTGTCTTCCCTCCCTTCTACAGACCCCAACCCAGCAACTGCAGCAGCCTCAGTTCACTGTTTTTTCCCAGGTCCCCAGTCCCAGCATCAACCCCTGGTTTCCAACACAGCCCCAACACCAACACAGGTTTTCCCAGTCCCAACACCAGCACCAACCAACCACAACCTCCATCCAGCAACTGCCAGCCCCCACCACAAAGCCATTGTCAACCACAACTGACTTTTTGGTTTTTTTTATTTTACCTTTATTTAATTAGGCAAGAAAGTTAAGAACAAATTCCTATTTTCTATGACAGGGTGGGTTAACTGCCTTGTTCAGGGGCAGAACGACAGATTTTTACCTTGTCAGCTCGGGGTTTCAATCTTGCAACCTTTTGGTTACTAGTCCAACGCTCTAACCATTAGGCTACCTGCTGCCCCTGACTAACTAATTGATGGACTGATTATTGCTACCGGTTTTGTGATTTAATGCATTTGATTTTTAGTTTTTAGTTTTTCCTTTTATTTGATTAGCATACGTTGGATTGATTACTTATTGTTTGAATTGTTTGTTTTGAATTTTAACCAAATTGATTTGACATGTTTACTTGTAATGAATTTTGGAACAGCCACATCAATTGGCCTTAAATCTTTACTGTTAAGTAAAAAAAATTGACATCGATTCAGAGTAATAAGACATATTTATTCATGACAAACACATTATTCTGCAGTTAGAGCAATTTATTTATTCTACATACAGATAAGCAGGCGGTTACAAGGATTTCAATAAAATGAAATAAATAGATACATCTAGAAAATCGACAGCCGTTAACCACAGTAAAGCAAGATGTGTGAAAAAGTATTCCAGTCTAGCAAATATCTTATTCTGACTGTAGGCTATTTATTCGGTTTGATAAGTCTGAGAAGCTTTTATTTTGGGCACATCAGTCACTACAATGACAAAATAGTGAGTCTCACAAAGCCTACTGCACACAGAGGTCAGAGGTCAGAGAAGTGCTTAGGGAAGTCTCTTAGAGATGGAGAGTGAATGCTACAGTATGTCACACCACTAAAATAACCATGTAGGCTTCAGTATGTTTACTACAGCCAATCATATACAGAAACCTGTAAAAATGCAGGCAAGACAAGAAAACAGAACATGACTGAGCAGTGGCAGGTATTTAGGAAGGTCAGTATCCCAGGAATCCTCCATATCTCTTCTCTACCACATCAGGAACATCTTCCAACTCGACGCGTTCCTTTTCCATCTCGTCCTCCTCTTCCTCCCCCCAGGCTCGCTTGTTGAGGAAGCCTCCATAGCGTTTCTGCTCCTCCCTCCACTCGGGCCTGCCCACCCTCCTCATGAAGCCGCCGTAGCGCTTCTGCAGCTCTCGGATACCGTTCTCCAAGTCAGAGCTTTGTCTGGCGCTCCTCAGAAAGCCTCCGTAGCGTTTCTCCACTCCGCCATCGCCGCCATCCACGTTCCTCACCAGTTCCCGGAGCAGACTCAGTGTGTCTTCTGGCTCGCCACTCTTCTTCATGAACCCACCGTAGCGTTTGAACAGGATCTCCCTGCCGTGGTCGACATCGTCGGGTTCAGGACCGTACAGTTCTGCTGTTTTCTTCATGAATCCCCCGTAGCGTTTCATGAAGCCGCCATACTTCTTTACTAGTTGATGTGGGTCGTTGTTGTCCAGCTTGGAGGTCTCTGTGGTAGCCTTGTCTCCCTCTGTTGGATTGTCAGCATTTCTAGCCTGCAGGACATCCTCACACAGTTCCCAGGACTTCTTGGGGCTGAGAGCTCCTTCACACTCTAACGTACATGTCTGGGGGAGAGATCGAGATCAGAAGTCATAAGGCAATAAAATGATCAGTGTTTTGAAACTCTTTTCTTTACATTTAACTTGATCACATAGGATGATAAACCAGGTTATTTCTCTATCCAATATTTCAACTGTCCACCCTTGAAATCTTTGTCTCTTTGTGGTTCTCCTTTCCAATAACCCATAAATCTCGTTATCCACTTGAAAAGCACTGTGCTCAGGTTTGCGGTAGAACTACAGTACGGTTGGTGGAGAGATACCCAATGATCACAGCCAATCAGACGTTAAGTGCTCTCTGTTGGGTGATAAATGTCACTCTAAATCCCCCAGCACAGTGTCATTGGTCATGGGAGTTGGGGGGCTGGGGGCTCCACACAAACACCACAGTGCCTTGAGTGTTCCACCATTCCACGTAGTACATTTAGCAGAAGCAAATCAATCCTGAGCATCTATTAAGCTCAATCTCTAATGGTCTGTGACATTGCTTCTCTCCACCATCAACCTCCTCCTTTGCCTCAGGCAAAGCTTTAGGAGGCGATTGGGGAGGGCATTCCCCATCTCCTATAATTCTACTTTGGTGAATTGAAAGCAACATTATGACATAATGCAGATGCTAGTTTCTACAGAGTCGGTCATAGTGAGCCATATTCATGTGAAGTATGATACTTAACTGCAATCTAGTGGTGGAAAATAGAAAGTACACTATTTCAAACTAGGCTGCCCATACTCTCCTATTCAAATGGGGTAGGGTTAGTCTTGAGAAATCATGCAGGTTTGCATGTCATACTTGCCACAATTTAGATCCAAATAATTGAACAAAAATTAAGCATATGATTTAGGTTGCTCTGCACACTTACAGTAGCCATACGGTTTTTAAATCAACATTTTCCTAAATGATAACTTAACAGACTTGCATTGTTTCCAAAATAATTATAGGCATGCCAAGACTCCCTTGGCAAATAAATATGCATTTACAAAACAATGTATTTCTTTGTATGCTACAAAATAATAGCCATCAATGCAATCAGCTGAAACACAATTTGTCAAATGTTTAGAGTCAATGGTGGTTTGTGGTTCAAGTCGTTAATTCCTAACAAGTCCTTGCCCATTGCTTTTGACTCGCTCTAGTTAGTGTATTGCACCCAAAATCTATTTTACAGCTGATTCCCATAATTAATGTCATTTAATCAATTAACTTATAGATTGTAGGTGTCATAATTAACTCATACGTCTACTTATTCAATTTCCAAGTGATCAATACAGTGGAAATAGCCTAATCACAAAACCAGCGAATGATTGTGATGTACATTCATTCATCTATGGTTTGAAAATGTATTGTGTGGTAGGTAGCCAATTCTTGGACATTTAAGCAGCTCTACGAAAAAGGTTCTGAGAAACCCGCGTGCAAAAGAGAGGACATTCAGTAATTCCTTATTAATACAAACGTTATGTTATGAAAATGAAAAAAAAATATTGCGTTTTAGTTGTAGGCCTACTTACGAGAGAGTTGATGTCTGTCTGTTGAAGTTGTAGGTGGTGAATACAATATGCGCAGTCTGCTCCGCAGTCCGCACTCACCGTCAACACAAGGCACGCGCTTAAAGCCAGCGTCCAGAAGGAACGCATTGATACCGCCATGGGCTGCGAAACAAGAGAGTGAGCAATTAAATGATCGATGCTTTCCAAATCATGAAGTTTGCGCGTCTAAACTATGTTGGCTTATATGAATTTAAACTAAATGCAGAATATATTAGCCTGATACACAAATTAGTTTTGTTCTTCTTCTTCTAGTTGTGTTAGACATTAGACATGAACTAGCCTAAACAAATTAGGTATATGAACATATTAGACAAATGAATGGACATATTAGACACATTAATGGAAGTATCTTACAAGTCCAACATTAGACTGTTCTGGCTCAGAGACAAAATAAAATAAATATAATTATTAACTCACCTTTCTCGTTTTGTCGTGTAGCCTCCTACTAATTCAAAAAATTATACTGATGTTCCAAGTTCTTCTGTTGCAGTTGTATCGAGGAAAAAAACTGTTGGATGTAGTCAGTCACTGCGTGGCTAGTTTAGCCCTAAAACAAACTTTATCACTTTAATTTCTGAGTTCGAATCTTGGAAGAGAACGCAGGGAAAGCACCCTGCCACTTCAGTCACTATAGGAGCATCGAAACGTTTCAATGTGGGCTTGTTATAAATGCGCGGACTTCTCTGTCGTGCTTGAGCGATCAGACACCCCTTAAATGCCGTACTATAGGAGACCGGCCAACAACAGTGAAGTGATCCCTCATCGTCAAGGGAAAGCTCCTCCTGACGTATAATTAATGACGCACACAACATCAAGTGAGGTGCTCAGCATAATGGTAAGTAACATTTATGGAGATAAGTACTGGAACTAATATTTTTCAAGGTGGAGTGGGATCTCCCATTTATATTGCATTGTATGTTTATAGATGTGATGTAGTTGTGCCAGATTACACAATACTGTAGGCCTACAGGCTTAGTAGGCGATATTTTTTAATTGCCATATCAATGGATAATTGTGTTTATAAACACAGTCCATGAGTTTAGTTTCCAAAAGTGCCAGTTACTTGTTCTTGTATTTAACCACTAACTGATCTAAGCCTCAGCCAATGTAAACCATCCATCATATCCATAGAGTAGGTTTAGGCCTTAATCCCCGGGATCATTTATTTCCAGCGATTCTCACAGTGTGGAGTCACTGGAGTGACCTGAGACGGTCGCTGTGTTCACTGTCATGTGGTGCTGAACTTTGGAATCCCGATTCAGTCGCTGTCTGCATCAGTGGTGCTGAATCTCAGCTTTCTTTGTTTAGGCCTACTTTTGCGCCATCGGCCACCAGTGACTAAGTCACGACACGAAGTTCACTGAATCACCTCTCCACACCATAGCCTAGTGATTTGATTTACAATACAGAGCAGCAGAAGCAACTCTTTCTGAAATGTCAGGGCCTATGAGTTACCTGGATTAGCTATCAGCAGCAGGGAACGATGCAAATTCCACATAACTATACTACTTACAGTGCCTTCAGAAAGTATTCACACCCCTTGACTTTTTCCACATTTTGCTGTGTTACAGCCAACAAGTACAATGGAATACATTTTGATTTTGTGTCACTGGCATACACACAATATCACATAATATCAAAGTGGAATTATGCTTTTTCAAATTTCTACAGATTAATAAATAATGAAAAGCTGAAATGGCTTGAGTCAGTAAGTATTCAACCCCTTTGTTATGGCAAGCCTAAATAAGTTCAGGAGTGAAAATGTGTTGCATGGACTCACTCTGTGTGCAATAGTGTTTAACATGATTTTTTGAATGATTACCTCATCTCTGTACCCCACACACACAATTATCTTCAAGGTCCCTCAGTCGAGTAGTGAATTTCAAACACAGATTCAACCACAAAGACCAGGGAGGTTTTCCAAAGCCTTGCAAAAAAAAGGCATCTATTGGTAGACTCTTAGAAAAAAGGGTTCCAAAAGGGCTCTTTGGGGAGGGATAGGGTTCTACCAATAACTGTTTTGATCAGAAGAACCCCTAGGGTTCTTTGTAACGCAAAGGGTTTTACCTAGAACCTTTAACAACCTAAGAACCATTTTGGAAGAAAGGATTCTTTGATGATTCTTTGAAAGGGAAGAAGGATTCTTTGGAAGGCAATAAGGGTTCTACATAGAACCATATATAATATTTCCCAGCATGCTCTATTACAGGGAGCTTTTCAGAATTGTTTGTTTTACTGTAATGACTGTGTTTTTGCATGTACATTGATTGGTTGATTGTTATGCTACACAAGATAAATAGCATACAGTTTTCTAATTCAATCTGTTAGTAATTGGATTTATTGCACCTGTTACTGAGATGGTTGTTCCAGTGTATTTGATTGAGGTAGTCTCAGTGTTCAATCCACCCTACCCTGTCAGTCATTCTGAATACAGGTTGCAAGTGATAAACAATTCCACTTGTTGGACAGCCTAATTCTGTCTGGATTCCAATAGGAATTACACATCACTTTGCAAGGCAGCATACTTACATGCCTGATGTGGCCAGTAAACCAAGAGATTCCTAACACCACTGTTTAAGGTATAATTAGGCCCTCAAATAAAGACCTTATGATATATTTAATTTATTGGCATAAGTAATTAGATTTTAAAGGCTAAAAAGGCTGGTAGAACTGGTCATAAAGGGTTCAAGGAAGAACCCTCCTAAGTAAAAGAGTTCTCTGCAAAGGGTTCTACCCAGCACCAAAAAGGGTTCTCCTATGGGGACAAACCAAAGAACCCTGTATGGTTCTACTTAGCACCTTTCTTTAAAGAGTATAGATGGGTTAAAAAATATATATTAAAAAAACAGACATTGAATATCCCTTTGAGCATGGTGAAGTTATTAATTACCCTTTGGATGGTGTATCATCAATACACCCAGTCACTACAAAGATACAGGCATCCTTCCTAACTCAGTTGCTGGAGAGGAAGGAAACCGCTCAGGAAATTCACCATGAGGCCAATGGTACATTTAAAACAGTTAGAATTTAATGTCTGTGATAGGAAAAAAATCTTAGGATGGATCAACAACATTGTAGTTATTCTACAAAACTAACCTAAATGACAGAGTGAAAAGAAGGAAGCCTGTACAGAATAAAAACGTTCCAAAACATGCATCCTGTTTGCAATAAGGCACTAAAGTAAAACTGAAAAAAATCTGGCAAAGAAATGTTTTTTATGTCCTGAATACAAAGCGTAATGTTTGGGCCATATCAAACACAACACATCACTGAGTACCACTCTTCATATTTTCAAGCATGGTGGTGGCTGCATCCTGTTATGGGTATGCTTGTCATCAGCAAGGACTAGGGAGTTTTTTGGGAAAATTATTTTTTAATAGAGCTAAGCACAGACAAAATCCTGGAGGAAAACATGGTCCTGTCTGCAAATTCACTTTTCAGCAGGACAATAACCTTAAACACAAGGCTAAATATACACGGGATTTGCTTACCAAGATGGCAATTGAATGCTCCTGAGTGGTCAATTCACAGTTTGACTTAAATCGGCTTCAAAATCTATGACAATACTTGAAAATGGCTGTCTAGCAACCAACTTGTATGATCAACAACCAACTTAACAGAATAATTGTAAAAAATAATGTGAAAATATTGTACAATCCAGGTATGCAAAGCTCTTAGACACTAACCCAGAAAGACTCACAGGTGTAATCGCTGACAATGGTGATTCTAACATGAATTGTCTCAGGGATGTGTAAACATTTTAATTTAATTTTCAATGAATTTACAAAAATGTCTAAAAACATATTTACACTGTCATTATGGGTTATTGTGTGTAGATGGGTAATCCATTTTGAATTCAGGCTGTAACACAACAAAATGTGGGAATTAGTCAATGGGTATGAATCGTTTCTAAAGGGACTGTATACCAATGTGGATGATAATTATGATGATTATTATTATCATTAACTCCCTATTCTGCATTGTCACTCAATATTAGATGTCGAAATAGCAACCTCAGCATGTTAGTGCTGAACCATGCCAAAAAGATAAAACGTTAAGCTACTGTAAGCAATTTAAAAACAGCTTTAGAAGCATAAGATCATGATTGCTGTAGTGTTTCCAAAACCACTCTATGCAAAGCATCACCAACGGTCTGCTTACTAAACAAATGTACTGTACTGTAGATTGTAATTCTTATCACCATTATGCTCTGAACAAACAGAACTCAAGGCTCAAACTGATACATTACCAAAGTAGGCTTTAGATTTAAAAAAATAATAATTGTAAGTCGTTGGGGTGGGGGTGGGGGGGGGGTTCCTTTCCTTGCTGAATTCCCTGCTGATATAATATAAAAGCTATTTATGAAATCTACTAAATGCTTTAGGGCATGTACTGTAGGGGAGCAAAGAAATCAATATTGCTGTTTCGAATTTATAGAAATCACAGCCATGGAACAAGCACCACATGAAGAGGGGGGATGCTTTTAAATGTCGAGTTGCACTCACCCCCACTTTAGTCAATTTTAAACCAGTACTTGGTTTGTATGGTTATGAAAAGGGCCCATGCAGTCCTTTTGCCTTCCAAGTAAAAAATTGTTCAGATATCACCATGTCGACCTGGCATTTTGCTTAGAAATGTTACAAGGACTTGTAAAGCAAGGTATTATGGCTACAGTATTTGTACATGTACAGTAAAGGGAGACCGGGGTTGGTTGTCTCACAGGTTGATTGTCTCAGTGCTTATTACACCCAATCTAGAGGGTGCTGTGTAATAATTTAATAACTTCACCATGCTCAAAGGGATATTCAGTGTCTGATTTTTTAATTTTTTATTTGCCATCTACCAACAGGTGCCCTATTTTGTGAGGCATTGAAAAACCTTCCTGGTCTTTGTGGTTGAATCTGTTATTTGAACTTCACCGCTCAACTGAGAGACCTTACAGATAATTGTATGTGTGGGGTACATAGATGAGGTAGTCATTTAAAAACAATGTTAAACACTGTTATTGCACACAGAGTGAGTCCATGCAACTTATTAAGCAAGTTTTTACTCCTGATACTTTTTTAAATGTTTTAAAATGTCAATAAACATAATTCTACTTTGACATTATGGGGTATTGAGTGTAGGCCAGTGACCAATTTTGTTGTATTCATTTTACATTTAGGCTAACAACAAAATGTGGAAAAGGTCAAGGGCTGTAAATACTTTCTGAAGGCACTCTACACAATGCCCTCTTTGCCTGGTCTATGAGTTTTGGTGGGCGGCCATCTCTTGGCAGGTTTGTTGTGGTGCCATATTCTTTCCATTTTTTAATAATGGGTTTCATGGTGCTCCGTGGGATGTTCAAAGTTTCTGATATTTTTTTATAAACCAACACTGATCTGTACTTCTCCACAACTTTGTCCCTGACCTGTTTGGAGAGCTCCTTTGTCTTCATGGTGCCGCTTGCTTGGTGGTGCCCCTTGCTTAGTGGTGTTGCAGACTCTGGGGCCTTTCAGAACAGGTGTATAAATACTGAGATCATGTGACAGATAAAGTGACACTTAGATTGCACACAGGTGGACTTTATTTCACTAATTATGTGACTTCTGAAGATACTTGGTTGCACCAGATCTTATTTAGGGGCTTCATAGCAAAGGGGGTGAGTACATATGCACGCAGCACTTTTCCGTTTTTTAGTTAACAAATGTTTTGAAACAATTATTATTATTTTTTTTCACTTAACCAATTTGGACTATTTTGTGTATGTCTATTACATGAAATCCAAATAAAAATGCATTGAAATTACAAGTTGTAATGCAACAAAATAGGAAAAAACGGCATTAGGGGGAAACAGTGCCAGTGGCGTTGGTTCAACTTAATTGAAATTACATGGAAACTACGTTGATTCAACTAGTGTGTGCCCATTGGGACCGTGGTTATACTTTTTGTTCCCGCACCGAGGAGCATCGCGCAGCACGTTAAAAAAAATGGCAGGACTAACAAAGTTGGAAATGTACTACACTGCGTTTGCAAATACTTTCTATACACCTTCTATAGGTTATGCCTTACAAAGTCATAAAAAAATACTTTGTAAGGCTTCACACACACACACACACACACACACACACACACACACACACACACACACACACACACACACACACACACACACACACTTTCAAACTAAGTAAGGTGCTCCTGGTCCAGCCTACATTTCCAACATCCCACCTAGACACTCCTGTAGGGTGGATTGAAATAACTATTTCCAAATTCATTCTGCTCACGCAATGCAGAGTTTGTTTGGCTCAGCAGGAGATTGCTATTGCGTTTGTTGAGGAGACACAACAGGCAGTACAAGAGCCCCTTTGGGACAGAAATACTTGACGATCCAAAGAGGGAGCAGCATTTCGCTGTATGTGTAAAATGTCAAACTCCATAAGAAGGTGCATCACGTTCATGTACTCGCATTTATTAAGAGTTGATGTTCTATTAAAATGAATTGGTGAACAGTCTGTATGCAGTTTATTGATCATTGGTTAATTTGTAATCCCGTCATTGTCCTTCAATTTGTTGAAATACAACCAATTTTTACTTCAGCATTTGATCATGCTGGTCATTTATGAAAATTTTGGCCATGTTCTGTTATAATCTCCACCAGGCACAGCCAGAAGAGGACTGGTCACCCCTCATAGCCTGGTTCTTCTCTAGGTTTCTTCCTAGGTTTTGGCTTTTCTAGGGTGTTTTTCCTAGCCACCGTGCTTCTACACCTGCATTGCTTGCTGTTTGAGGTTTTAGAATGGGTTTCTGTAAAGCACTTTGAGATATCAGATGATGTACGAAGGACTATATAAATACATTTGATTTGATTTGTAAATGTTCACATTACTGCCTGACCATATCAGAATATTTTTTTTTATCCCAGCCCAGATAGCATCTCCCAATGTGACACATATGACAAAACAGCACTGATGCACAGACTAATTTAAAATGGGTAATAGCATGAATATTAGTAAATCCATGCCATTTCGCTATAAGGGATATTGACCTGTCCTCTCAGACAGGAAGTAGATGTCAGTGACTGTACACCTGTAGGGAAAAGCTATTATCTCAGCATCCAATCACAATCTCCAATTCTAACACAGGCCCCTTTTAATTAAACATGTCTTCAATTTATCTCAATAAAGAAAGTATATTCAGTAGATTAATGCTGAAAACTGTACTTTTTTACTATGAATACTGAGACGAGGACGTAGACTGAGGATAGATAGATAGAATCATCCCTGTGGATAATCTGAGCTGCACATCTTGAGCCTCGAGGTCTCGTCACAGCCCACAGAGGTCCCCTAAAAGTTTGTTGATTTCTTGGTGCTTGGGTAGATGGAGTTGAAACGACCAATGACGGTAGATAGTGGTAAGCGGAGTGGATAGTGCCATCGCCACATGGCCCAGCCTCTAGTAATAGAGCAGTCATTTATGTCGCCAAATCAATCTCATCTGAAGTAAAGCCTGCAGTCAGAGCAACCACTGAGAAAATAATAGACCACTCAGATGCCATATTGATTTAAGATGCCGTTTTAAAAGGTGTGCAATACAATGCACTGCAATTGATGTAAACTCCATTGTATGTGGGCTCCAGTGACTCAAACTATAACCTTAATGTTAACACTTTGAATTATGGTATGAGAGAGTAGATAGATTAATCTACATGCTTCAATTCCTTCTAGGCAAGGACAATAGGGCTGTAAGACATAAATATGTATTTCAGTACAGGAGCAAAGAACAAGCTCATTGTACATCAAATGCCACAACTAAGTATTTATCTTTGAATAATCGCAGTGTCTCGAACTCTCTCATGTCATACAATTGCCAGTGTTTTCATTTTCTGCATAAAACAACCTCAGAAATCACAAAAATATTAAAGTAGAGCTCTGCTTACTCTATTCACGAGTCAGTGACCACCAGAGTTGAAAGCAACAGCGAATCCAATTGTATGACCATAATTGTAGATCAGTTTGATATTCCTGGAGAGGTTGTGGTTCCTTTTAAGTCCATACTCTCTGTAAAACACAGCTAAAGGGGAGTCGCACTCTCGCAACTTATTTGAAAAATTAAAATCACGCCTGACAAGGCCAATGAAATCCACGCCACAATGGAACCGTGAGCTTTGGATCCATTCCTTCAATTCTTCCGCTCTTCACCTCAATGTGAGCAGGAATGATTCACGCCAAAAACAAACATCTGACGTTGCACTGACTAAACTGTAAATTTGTGGTAAAGTGTGCTCACCCCTTGACATTGTGTGCTGGAGTTTCTTAATTGTTCTCTTTGTTGCCTAACCACAAACCACTTAGTTATTCTTTGGATTGCTTGTCCTGGTTGTAGCAATGAGCAAGATGGCTAACGCGACCAAAACAACGAAGGCTAACAAGCTGGGTTTGGGTTTACGACCATGCCCAAATGAATGAAAAGATACAACACAACAAGCCTAAGTATGTCTCTGCTCAGTGCTCTGGCTGCCCTCGCTTGAATCAGTTTGTGCTTGGGATTAGGGGACGGTGGCAGTTACAGTGCCTTGCCCGTGGCTGGCGCTGTTCCCCAATTCCATGGCGCAGGTTTTCTTAACAATCGTGTATAATTCTTGAGGGGGCTTGGTGTTTCTGATAGTGACTTCCTCTCCCGAGTGCCGGTCCCTCGTCTGAGTTACGGGATGCAGAAAAGGATTGGTTCTTTGTTCGGAGCAAATGTCTTGTCTGCCTGGGCTTGGTTTAAGCAGTAGCTGCCTGTGCTCAACCTGGCTCCTGTGTACTCCACCGCCGGTTACGGGAGCCTACTCAAAGAGAGAGTGCAACCAGGTTCACCCAGGTTCGTTGGGGACACCCCCCTACATAACTTCCAGCAACTTAAGCTGACTAGCTTTCCCACAGCGTTAATGCAACCCCATTCCTATTTCCAATTCCAGTTGGAGGGAGTTGAGGAAGCGAGCACTTGGCTCAGGTAACCCCTGGAGTGAGGGGCCTTAGCACGGGTCTAAGTGGCCAAAGTAATGTGCAAAAACATTACTGTGACAACAGTGTCCCCACATTTGGTTATGGCCAAACAGGGTACTACGTCAGCCATTGCCAGAGCCCCTTGTTCCTGTAAGGGGGCCAGGCTATACATTGCTGATTCCGGCCTGTAGTTCACCAGTCCCTATAAAGAGTCTAGTGATACAGGTTATGGGCTCTATATGCGATTGGTTGTTGGTAGTCGAAGATTAGGGAATGAGCAGAGTTGGACTCAACCATGCTATTATCCCACACACAGTCTGGAGTTTATATGAACCCCATAATGAGCTGTCTGTTACCACCAAAGAGGTCCGTTGTTCAGAGCTGTATGTCCCATTCCCGCTAGGTTACAATGCACTTGGGGGGGTAACCTCCATGGGTTATACATTTTAAAAAAAATGTACCCCATTTTTCAATTGCAATATTGTCTCATCGCTGCAACTCCCAAGCGGGCTCGGGCTCGGCAAAGGTCGAGTCATGCGTCCTCCGAAACATGACCCGCCAAACCGCGCTCCTTTACACCCGCCCAATTAACCCGGAAGCCAGCTGCACCAATGTGTCGGAAGAAACACCATTCAACTGAGGACCAAAGTCAGCCGGCAGGTGCCCAGCCCACCACAAGGAGTCACTAGAGCACGATGAGCCAAGTCAAGCCTCCCTGGCCCTACCCTAACCCAGACAACGGTGGGCCAATTGTGGGCCAATTGTGTGCCGTCCCATGGGACTCCCTGTCATGGCCGGTTGTGGCACAGCCTGGGATCGAACCCGGGTCTGTAGAAAGGCCTCAATCACTGTGATGTAGTGCCTGACTCCATCTTAGGCCATTCCACTTCTGGGTCTCGAGTTAGACTCAATCGCGTGTCACACGTTTCTATCGCCACAGAGGGTGTCCAACTTTGGCTGGGTCACACAGTGCATTTTCTCCATGCCTACGCCTACTGGGGATGATGGCTTCTGTGATAGAAGTTGTTCCCCTGCGGATATTGTTGATGAAGCCTTTCCAGCACTGAGGGCTCACCACTCATCTGGACACATCTCACAGCCTTGCGGATCAGTGGGACCCTACCGTCCCACCTGGCCAACATCCGGTGAAATTGCAGAGCGCCAAATTAAAATTAAATTACTATAAATATTACACTTTTATGAAATCACAAGTGCAATATATCAAAATAAAGCTTAACTTGTTGTTAATCCAGCCGCCGTGTCAGATTTCAAAAAGGCTTTACAGCAAAAGCAAACCATGCAATTATCTGAGGACAGCGCCCAGCACCCAAATGCATAACAAATCATTTTCAAGTCAGAAATAGCGATATAATATATGCCTTACCTTTGAAGATCTTCTTCTATTGGCACTTCAAAAGGTCCCAGTTACATTACAAATGGTCCTTTTGTTCGATAAACTCCTTTTTTATGTCCATAAAAACTTCAGTCAATAATCCACTCGTTTCCCTCCTTCAAAATGCATACAAAATGAATCCCAAACGTTACCAATAAACTTATCTAAACAAGTCAATCAACATTTATAATAAAACCTTAGGTACCCTAATGCGCAAATAAATGATACAATTTAAGACAGAGAATTGTTATTGTCTTTACCGGACAAAAATACCAAAGAACGCGTTCTCATTCACGCGCTTAGAAACACTACAGCCAAAATGGGAGCCACCAAGAAAAACAACAATTTCTGGCTAATTTTTCCAAAAACAAGCCTGAAACTATTTCTAAAGACTGTTTACATCTAGTGGAAGCACTAGGAACTGCAATCGGGCACGATTTCGCCCTATTATAAAAGTGCCAGTCATTGAAATCAGTGGTAGGATGATTTTGTTTGGGGGGGGGGGGGGGGGGGGGGGGGGGGGTTTGCCGTCTGTTTTTATCTGAGGGACCCGAGTGCTCCGTTGGCAACGGACACACTGGTGAACCTGTGGCCCCAGACCCTCCTTTATGCACCCCCCCCATTTCCTCCTGTAGAGCTGATTCAGCCCACGTTGGGGAGGGTGCACCTGGAGGGCTTGTCGTTGATTTTTGTGGCTCCACATTGGAGATTGTATGCCTATTGGGTTGTGCCCTTGCGGTGCGGTTCCTAAAGGGTGTGCACACCTAAAACTGGTTTCTAAACCTATTGTGCCAACTTGGAATTTAGCTTTGGTTTTGGATGCTCTGTGTGAGGCCCCCTTTTCAACCACTGGTGTCTGTGGCTCTGAAGATCCTCTCCTACAAAACCTCCTTGCTCATGGCTTTGGCCTTGGCTTAACGTGTTGGGGATCTCTGTGCGTTATCCGTACACCCTTCCGTACACCCCGTACACCCTTCGGTTAAAACTCAGTTCGCCCCTTGCAACTCTAAGGTGATGTTGCATCCTACAGGTCTCGAGCTTTGAGCTATTTCCCTTTCCGCCTACTCCATTTCCTTCTGAGAAGCATCAGCGGTTACATGCCCTGTGTCCAGTTCGAGCTTTAAGCACGTACATTGAGTGGACCCGGGATATCCGGTTATGTGACCAGTTTTTTGTCTGTTTTACTAATCCATCTGACGGCAGGGACTTCTCTAAGCATCGTCTCTCCCACTCCCTGACATATAGCAGCAAGGGTTACCTAGCGGTGTACTCGCCCACTCACCCAGGGGTCTGGCAGCGTCTTTGGCGTTATTTAAAGGGTTGACTTTAGGGGATTTTGGTTCTGCAGCGAGAATGGCGTCACCACACACCTTTTGTGAAGTTTTATCACTTAGATGTCACTGTTCCCAGTGTAGCCCACATTGAGCTTACAGCTGGGACAGGAGAGGGTCATTAGGCAGCGCTCTATGTGCACATTACCCAGACTACCACATCTTGCCGGGTGGAGATCTGGGTGGTCTGCAATGAGTCATTTCATTTGGTATCCATTGGGGTCGACTTGGGGCAGAATTCCACAGTTGTATTGTACCGAGAGTACCAACTGAGAGGGAACGTTATGACTATAACTACTGTTCCCTGAAGGAGGGAATCGAGCTACATCATCTGTTTGGCTCCGCGCCAACTGGTTCTGGGCTCGTTGAAGAGCGGTACTGAATTGAATAAATGTAACGATCCTCTTCCTGTGAATGACTGGACCAAAGCGCAGCGTGAGATGTGTTCATGATATTTTATTAAAACCAGAACACTAGAACAAAAAATAACAAATAGGAAAACAAACAGTTCTGTAAGGAAACTAACTATACAGAAAACAACTACCCACAAAACCCATGTGGGCAAGAGCTACCTAAATATGAGAACCATACCCGGCCAAAAACAAAGAAATACAAAAACATAGAAAAAAGAACATGGAATGCCCACCCTAGTCACACCCTGGCCTAACCAAAATAGAGAATAAAAGCCTCTCTATGGCCAGGGCGTGACAATATATGAATCTGAGCCTCAGGGTTATCAGCTTTGGAAGGCGGGGCTTCCAGCGAGGTGCGTATTCCATTGGCCTTGTTAGGCGTGATTTTGGTTCTTCAATCGAAGTCGCAAGAGTACGACTCCCCCTATAGTTCGCTTGTACCTCGTTTCCCTCCTTCAGGGAACAGTATTTATAGTCAAAACATTACGTTTGTTTGTTTGTCTGTTTGTTTGTTTGCTTACATACATGAGGTTGCCTAACTCAAATGAAAGGGCAGGAAAAAATTATACTTCATATTCATCATCTCCAGCACCACCCCAAAATCAACATATGATAAAATAACACGTTTCTATGTTTTGTAGTAAAAAATAGTATTACGCATAATTGGTCAAAATCACAGTGTACACAGATGATGCCACTGGAAACATTTATCTTCCTCTATCTTTTCACTACAAACATAGAAACATAGCCATTTTCACATATGTTGATGTTGGGGTGGCGCTGGAGATGATGAATATGAAGATTCCCTTTAAGTGTGTTATAAATGTATACTTTTATTTCCAGGTTTCAGGACCTTTTTCTAAATTACTTTTTTTTTTTTTTTTTTTCAAGTTTTTATTGGTTCCTTTCACAATGCAGCAGTCACATCAGTAGTAGTGTAGTATCCATACACAAGCCACTCTTAACGACTTGATCATCTCTAACCTGATCCTGTAATAACGTCAACATTACTTTGAGAGGGTTTCAAGCACCCACTTGGTTAGAGCCATTGCACTTGGTAGAAGGATTTATCCACATCCGACTGGGGGAAAAAAACGGTGTAGGATAGAATTGGAATACTGAAGTTATGCACATGTTAAGAATATCTCTGACTTAGACATTAAATTAATGGATGTTTATATGATACACCAACACCATGATATTAACTACTTTATAGCCCACCAACTTATTGTAAAATATTGAACAACTGGGAATAAAGACTGATAATAAAAATCCTAATTCATAGATCTACTTAATAATACAACTGAGCTGCATAGTTCAGGATGACAATACAGGGCATGCCCCCACTGAGTTCATAATGTAGGAAATCGCACTTATGTGATGACAAAGTCACCATTTCAGCCACACAGCAGGATTGGTAGCGATTTCAATAGGCTCGTCTTGTAAGTATTTTCCATATAAACAAATGGAATAATGTGAAATGGAGATGCTTTAGCTCTGATAAAATATGCAGATGATGTGACTTTTAGTGGGATGCCTCTGACAGATTTCCTTTAAACAGATTTGTTGACTGTGGACACCAGTTTTCTTTTAAGCTGAACTTCACCAAGATCATAGAGATGTGCCTGGGAGGAGACAGACAGCACATCACACCCACTATCAGACGATCATGGGGCAGAGGATGAAACAATACTTTTTAATTTTTAAAAGGCTCAACAAAGCCTCTTGAGAACATAGATTTGCACACTATTCTAGATCATTACAGCAACTGAGAGCATCAACTTTAATAACATGGTTTCCTGGTTGAACAACCTCATTAAAAACATGATGAGGTTGTGAAGGACTGTTAACCAACCTAATGAAATAACAGGACAAGACAGAACCAACTCAGGACCACAACAGACTCACAGCAGTCAGCAGGACCTCAGACAAGTTTTGGAGGACCAGTCCCGCCCACCCCACAAATCTTCTGAGTTACAGAACTACCCTCGGGCTGCAGGTTCATGGACACCTTGGCAAGAAAAGCTGCTCCAAGAGACATTTTATCCCCTATGGGAAATTAGAGGACATCTCCACACCCATGAGTTAGTTATCTGAATCCGTGTCATATTGAGGTGGCCGAGTAATTATACTGAATAAAAACATAAACACAACATCGAATCAAATCAAACTTTATTTGTCACATTCGCCGAATACAACAAGTGTAGACCTTACCGTGAAAAGCCCTTAACCAAGAGTCCAGTTCAAAAAGAGTGAAGAAAATATTTGCCAAATAAACGAAAGTAAAATAATAATAAAAAGTAACACAATAACATAACAACAACGAGACTATATACGTACCGGTACCGAGACAGTGTGCGAGTTGTACAGGTTAGAGATAATTGTACATGTAGATAGGGGTGAAGTGACTATGGATAGATAATTCTAGATAATTAATTTGAGGAGTAATTGTTCAGCAGTCTTATGGTTTGGGGGTAGAAGCTGTTAAGGAACCTTCTGGTCCTAGACTTGGCGCTCCGGTACCGCTTACCGTGCGGTAGCAGAGAAAACAGTCTACGACTTGGGTGACTGGAGTCTCTGACAATTTTATGGGCTTACCTCTGACACCACCTATTATATACAGTAGGTCCTGGATGTCAGGAAGCTTGGCCCCAGTGATGTACTGGGCCGTACGCACTACCCTCTTTAGCGCCTTACGGTCAGATGCCGAGCAGTTACCATACCAGGAGGTGATGCAACCGGTCAGGATGCTCTCAATGGTGCACCTGTAGAGCTTTTTGAGGATCTGGGGACCCATGCCAAATCTTTTCAGTCTCCTGAGGGGGAAAATGTTTTGTTGTGCCCTCTTCATGACTGTCCTGGTGTGTTTGGACCATGATAGATTTTTGGAGATATGGATACCAAGGAATTTGAATCTCTCAGCCCGCTCCACTACAGCCCGCTGATGTCAATGGGGGCCTGTTCGCCCCGCCTTTTTCTGTATTCCACGATCAGCACCTTTGTCTTGCTCACATTGAAGGAGAGGTTGTTGTCCTGGCACCACACTGCTAGTTCTCTGACCTCCTCCCTATAGGCTGTTGTGTCGTCAGCAAACTTAATGGTGTTGGAGTCGTGTTTGGCCACGCAGTTGTAGGTGAACAGAGAGTACAGGTGGGGACTAAGTACACACCCCTGAGGGGCCCCAGTGTTGAGGATCAGCGTGGCAGATATGTTGTTGCCTACCCTTACCACCTGGGGGCAGCCTGTCAGGAAGTCCAGGATCCAGTTTCAGAGAGAGGTGTTTAGTCCCAGGGTCCTTAGCTTAGTGATGAGCTTCGTGGGCACTATGGTGTTGAACACTGAGGTGTAGTCAATGAACAGCATTCTCACATAGGTGTTCCTTTTGTCCAGGTGGGAAAGGGCAGTGTGGAGTGCGATTGAGATTGCATCATCTGTGGATCTGTTGGGGCGGTATGCGAATTGGAGTGGGTTTAGGGTATCACGGAGGGTGCTGTTGATGTGAGCCATGACCAGCCTTTCAATGCACTTCTTGGCTACTGACGTGAGTGCTACGGGGCGGTAATCATTTCAGCATGGTTACCTTCGCTTCCTTGGGCACAGGGACTATCTGGTCTGCTTGAAACATGTAGGTATTACAGACTCAGTCAGGGAGAGGTTGAAAATGTCAGTGAAGACACTTGCCAGTTGGTCCGCGCATGCTTTGAGTGCACATCCTGGTAATCTGGGTTTCCCTTTGTAGTCCGTAATACTTTTCAAGCCCTGCCACATCCGACAAGCATCAGAGCTGGTATAGTAGGATTCAATCTTAATCCTGTATTGACACTTTGCTTGTTTGATGGTTCGTCTGAGGGCATAGTGGGATTTCTTATAGGTGTCCGGATTAGTGTCCCACTCCTTGAAAGCGGCAGCTCTAGCCTTTAGCTTGATGCGGATGTTTCCTGTAATTCATGGCTTCTGGTTGGGATATGTACATACAGTCACTATGCGGGCGACGTCGTCGATGCACTTACTGAGGAAGCCGATGACTGAGGTAGTATACTCCTCAATGCCATTGGATGAATCCCGGAACATATTCCAGTCTGTGCTGGCAAAACTGTCCTGTAGCGTAGCATCCGCATCATCTGACCACTTCCGTATTGAGCGAGTCACTGGTACTTTCTGATTTAGTTGTTGCTTGTAAGCAGGAATCAGGAGGATATAACTATGGTCAGATTTGCCAAATGGAGGGCCGGGTAGAGTTTTGTATGCATCTCTGTGTTTGGAGTAAAGGTGGTCTAGAGTTTTTTTCTCTAGTTGCACATATGACATGCTGGTAAAACTGTGGTAAAACTGATTTAAAGCATTTTCTTGTTTGCTTATGGCCTTCTAGAAATGGTTGAGTGCAGTCTTAGTGCCAGCATCAGTCTGTGGTGGTAAATAGATGGCGTCGAATAATATAGATGAGAGCTCTCTTGGTAGATAGTGTGGTCTACAACTTATCATAAGGTACTCTACCTCAGGCAAGTGTAACAGTAAAGACTTTACGTCCACTAACTAGCTAGCCATTTCACATCCGTTACACTCACTCCCCTTTTGACCTCCTCCTTTTCCGCAGCAACCAGTGATCCGGGTCATGGCACCAATGTAACAGTAAAGACTTTACGTCCGTCCCCTCACCCCGACCTGGGCGCGAACCAGGGATGCTCTGCACACGTCAACAGTCACCCTTGAAGCATCGTTACCCATCACTCCACAAAAGCCACGACCCTTGCAGAGCAAGGGGAACCACTACTTCAAGGTCTCAAAGTGAGTGACGTCACCAATTTGAAATGCTATTAGCGCGCACCACCGCAAACTAGCTAGCCATTTCACATCCGTTACACAAGCAATACCTCGAGACTTCTTTAATACTAGACATTGCGCACCAGTTGTTATTGACAAAAAGACAAACACTCCCACCCCTCGTCTTACCAGAAGTAGCTTCTCTGCTCTGCCGGTGCTTTGAAAATCCGTCCATTTCTATATTATCCGTGTCGTCGTTCAGCCACGACTCGGTGAAACATAAGATATTACAGTTCTTAATGTCGCGTTGGTAGGATAATCGTAATCGTAGGTCATCAGTTTTATTTTCCAATGATTGCATGTTAGCAAATATAATTGATGGCAGTGGGAGTTTACTCGCACGCCTACGGATTCTCAAAAGGCAGCCCGATCTGCGTCCTCTTTTCCTCCGTCTTTTCTTCATGCTAATGAAGGGGATCTGGGCCTGTTCCCGGGAGAGCAGTATATCTTTCTCGTTGGACTCGTTAAAGGAAAAAGCTTCTTCCAGTTTGCGGTGAGTGATCCCTTTTCTGATGTCGAGAAGTTATTTTTGGTCATAAGAGACGGTAGCAGCTACATTATATACAAAATAAGTTTAAAAAAATAACAAAATAGCACAATTGGTTTCGGGCATGTAAAACATCAGCGTCATCTTAGCATGCAACAATTTCAAAGATTTTACTGATTTACAGTTCATATAAGGAAATCAGTCAATTTAAATACATTCAGTGGGCCCTAATCTATAGATATCAAATGACTGGGAATACAGATATGCATCTGTTGGTCACAGATACCTTTAAAAAAATGGGCCTCAGGATCTCATCACAGTATCGCTGTATCAAATTGCCATTGATAAAATCCAATTGTGTTCGTTGTCTGCCCATACCATGACCCCACCACCACGGGGCACTCTGTTCACAACGATGACATTAGCAAACTGCTAGCCCACACGACGCCATACATGTGGTCTGAGATTGAGGCCGGTTGGACATACTGGCAAATTCTCTAAAACGACGTTGGAGACAGCTTATGTTAGAGAAATTAACAGTCAATTCTCTGGCAACAGCTCTGGTGGACATTCCTGCAGTTAGCATGCCAATTGCACGCTCCATCAAAACTTGAGACATCTGTGGTGTTGTGTGACAAAACTGCACATTTTTAGAGTGGCCTTTTATTGTCCTCGGCACAAGGTACATCTGTGTAATGATCATGCTGTTTAATCAGCTTCTTGATATGCCACACCTGTCAGGGATAGATTATCTTGGCACAGAAGAAATGCTGACTAACAGGGATGTAAACAAATTTGTGGCCAAAATGTGAGAGAAATAAGCTTTTTGTGCGTATGGAACATTTCTGGGATCTTTTATTTCGGCTCATGGAACATGGGAACAACACTTTACATGTTGCGTTCGTAGTTTTGGTTCAGTGTACTTTGACTAAGTAATGGTCAGCATGTAAGTCAAAGCAAACGAGTGTGAGATGCGAAGTAGAAGATCAAGTACCATAAAGGTATTTGTATCACAGCATAGTCAGAGCTTAGCATAGTCATGATCCATTTAGTCTAGCTCATAAAGACAGGCTGCTGAATGAAACCTCCCACTGGGAACAGACGTCAATTTAATGTCCATTCCACGTCGGTTCTACGTCATTTAATTGAAATGACGTGGAAACAACGTTGATTCAACCAGTGTGTGCCCGGTGCACTGTGTCAATCCCTGCCGCCTGTAGCATTCTCTCCTCCTTACAATCAGGAGAACGAGTATGGATGATTGGGCAGATTTTCTTTGTCAACATCAATACGGCTGCTATCCACTTCAATCCACTCTCAATCCACTTTCAACAGTTCTCGCAGGATTGGATTCAGACGTATTTTGATACGATTCAGTGCAATAGCCATTTCAGTCACTGTAGTCTATAATTTGGCCCGCTAAACATATACAGTATGTTATAGGTAAAATAATGGGGTATCGTCTATTTCTTAGTGTTATTGCTTTTTTTTAAGCTGGTTTTATGGGTTTGACTTTTTCCTGATGGAGGGATTAAGAAGTGTGATTATTTCCTGTGGTGGTTTTAGACTAACGCGCTTGCCTTCCTTATATGTTTCAAGTCTTCTGTCTAGCCTGTGAAGTAACCACTCTTCAAAACCCAGAATTACCCACTACCATTTGCCAAGCTTCTAGCATACAAATGTAGGTATCAGCTTGGCATTATGCCAGTTTTTAATGTCTATTATTTTAATTTGGAAACGTTTTGTGGGCCATGAAATCTACAAAACACGCTCCACTTGCACTATACAGGAAATGCCATTGTTTATAAGACTTCGTTTTAGCTTGGTGTGTTGAGTCTGCCAGGCAAAATTGGGAGCCATAATGCTCCCCATAGCTGTGCCTATGTTGTTTGAAGGAAACATTGGTATTTGAATGAATTGGTGGTGGAACAGTTTCAGTGTGGAATAGTTGCAAGGTCTCTGTTACAGAGATTGTGCTACAGAAATTAAAACTTGGTCCAGTACCCACTCCTCTGGACACAAACTGCCCTACCATATCCCTAAAATGCTGGTTTTCAAAGTTCTGTTTTCCCCAAAATGACTGTCACATCATCCTAAAAGCTGGTCTAAAAGGCAGGTTATCTTGGTGCAGGAGAGAACAAAGGGAAGCCACCTGTCATTACCAGACCTGTGTACCAGCCTCATAATTAAACCGACTGTGTTTGTTTTGGAAAATGAGGAGGCAGGCAGAGATGAAGGGGGGTAATTTGAGGCAATTAGGCCCAATGTGATCCCATTACAGTGATTTTACAGAAGGAGGAGTTGGGGTTGTGAGAGTGGAGACACAAAGGGCGTCATGCCAATGGCCCTATTCATTCTAAACCAGTAGCTAACCATTGATTTTTCCATGCACAGCTAGAGGAATGCAGTAACATTTCTCCTTTCTTTTTCAATCACTGTAGTTGTACTAGTCTGTGTTTGTATTTGTCTTTGAGACAATACAAATGATTTTTTTTCCATAATTTTCACAATTTCACAGTATTATTCCAACGTCAAGCTCGATTGAAATTTAAAGGCAATGTTCCCGCGTTTGTCGAGACTGCATTCACAGTAAATGCTAAATATGTCGGGTCAATCGAAAATTCCCTTTACATTTTATTGCAGATTTTCCGCAAACCTCAAAGTTTGGAAATATACACTCAGTGGCCAGTTTATTAGGTACCCTTTCACAAAAATGGTTGCTCCTACAGACGATGGGTCACGTGGCCGTGGGTTTCTATATAAATCAGGCATCGAGCCATTCAGTTACTGTTCGTTTGAAAGTTAGAATAGGCAGAACGAATGACCTAAGTGACTTTGCGCGTGGTACGATCATCGATGCCAGGCACACCAGTTCCAGAATCTCAGAAACGGCTGGCCTCCTGGGATTTTCATACACAACAGTACCTGAGGTTTACAGAGAATGGTGAAACAAACCAAAAAAAATCCAGTCAGCAGCAGTCCTGTGGGTGAAAACAGCTTGTTGATACAAGGTTGAAGGAGAATGGCAAGAATTTTTGCTGTAATGTAAATTGAGATTGGCTTTCCAATGGCTAATGAAATACTTTCTCACTTTTAAATGTTCTAATATGCCTCAAGACTTTTATTTGTCAGCTAAAGTGAGCGGTGCTATAATAGTTATCAATGACTCTAACCGATAGTGATCAATGACTCTACCCCCAAGGCCTTACTTCCATCTCTATAGTTGGATCAAGGCCAACGATTTTAGATGACAGAGATAGGAAGGCATAGGAAGGCATAGGAAGGCATAGGAAGGCATAGGAAGGCATAGGAAGGCCATTACATGTTAGACCATGACTATTATATTTTGGTCATTTCAAACACAGCTGTGTTTATCACAAAACTGAAATGACAGTTGTAGACTTGCTTTACACTATTAGCATATGCGTCGACTCCAATATAACAATGAAAAGTATAGATATTGTGTATAGATATTTATTATTAAAAGAAAGAATCTTGTGAAAGCATACTGTGCATTCTGGAATTCTCTGTGTCCACAGTGACTAAGTTTCAAAGTTTACAACTGATTAAAACTTTGAGCTCAGCACAGAACTCAGGCAGTTCATGCCCTTGACTGCTGGTGGAGGCTACCTCTCAGACAGAAATACATTAAATCAGAGATGGAGCTCATCTTTGCCCAGAAAAAGATGAGCCATCGCTTTCTTGGAATATTCTTCAGTCTAGACAAAAAAAGGTATTATCATTCTCAACCGCTCAATAGTCTTATGATGCCTTGTCTCAGGTATTGTCCAATGTTTCCAATATCAAAAGAGCTATTCATAATTTTTGTTGAAATACATGAAAACACTCATGTAGAATGAGCCAAAAAGGATTGAAGATACATTACATTTTCCAAAATCAACATTTATCCAACCAATATATTTTTTATCTATCGTTCTGCTTGCGGAAATGCATTTCCCGTCGATATGGATCCCACAGTGGAGCGCTGCAGGCGCCCCTTCTCCCTCCTCTTTCCTCTCTCCGTCAGCCTCCCACACTGATGAGAGCTGATTACTCCGTAGGTGAGCTCTTTTAACCCAGAGCTGTTTTTGATAAGAGTGACATCAGTAATGATGATTAGAATCATAAAATGTCAAATGACAGATAATGAAAAAGACAGTCCCAGCTATCAGAGGCACAATGCTGTTCCCTTGAAATCTTCGAATCGTTCCAAAATACACGTCATTGGCATCCTATAATCTTCTTCTCTTCATGTCCCCCTAACGTGGGACAGTCACTGATGATGGACTGAAAAAGAAAAGAAATGAGGTGTTAGTTGAAGCAAATGCCATATATAGGGAATGACAGAATGGAACTGCATTTCATGGGAAAGGGAATTGAATTAGGGAATTTGTGGATTACTCTTTAAGTACCACTGGAGAAAGCGTATATACTCTCTGTTAGTACTTGTACCAAGGCTTAGGAAACACTGATCTAATACTGTGTTTAGCATGCTTTAAAGGCCCAAAGCAGCCGTTTTAATCTCAATATCAAATCATTTCCGAGTAACAATTAAGTACCGTACTGTTACAAAAGAGTCATTTCTCAAGTATGAATTTTGCTAGTACTGTTTGGGAGTGGTCTGAGTGAGGGGCCTAATTAGACGAGCCTAATGGAAGGGAGATGTAACCTGAAAACAATCTGTTATTTGTCTTTGAACTCATACCACCTGGTGATGTTGCCAGGCCGGCTATTACACCATCCCACCAGAACAGGCAGAAATTTTAGGCGGTCTATTCAAACAGCTCTTACACTAAAACGCCATTATCATCATTTTCACAATTTCACAGTATTATTCCAACCTCAAGCTCGATTGAAATTTAAAGGCAATGTTCCTGCGTTTGTGGAGACTGCATTCACCGTAAACGCTGCATATGTCGGTTCAATCGGAAATGACCTTTACATTTTAACCCGGGCCTTCCACCAACTTCATAGTGTGGAAATGTACACTCAGTGGCCAGTTTATTAGGTACACCACCCCGTTCCCAAAAATAGCTGCTCCTACAGATAGTCACGTGGCGGTGGCTTGCTATATAAAGCAGACAGACAGACATCGAGGCATTCAGTTACGGTTCGATTGAATGTTAGAATGGGCAAAATGAGTCACCTAAGCGACTTTGCGCGTGATATGATCGTCGGTGTCAGGCGTGCCGGTTCCAGTATCTCAAAAACAGCCGGCCTCCTGTGCTTTTCATGCACAACTAGACACTCTAGGGTTTACGAACAACTCGTCAGTCTTTGCCGCGGATGGGCAATTGCAGCAGACAACCACACCAAGTTCCACTCCTATCAGCTAAAAACAAGAAGAAGCGGCTCCAGTGGGCGCGCGATCAGTGACCAGTGGGCGTGACGAATCCCGGTTCCTGTTGCGTCATGCTGATGGCAGGGTCAGCATTTGACGTAAGCAGCATGAATCCATGGCCCCATCCTGCCAGGTGTCAACAGTACAGGCTGGTTGCAGTGGTGTAATGTTTATGGGAATGTTTTCCTGGTACACATTTAGGTCCCTTGATACCAATTGAGCAACATTTCAACACGGTTCTTGATGGGTGTACCTAATAAACTGGCTACTGAGTGTATATAAAACACGGACAAATCTAGTTTTTGACTTCACTGGGCTTTGAAAGGCAAATGATAACCATGGAATGTTCTAGGTTTTTGATGGTTGCTTCTATACTTAGCCCCATAGTCTCCATACATACTTCAAGGCACTGGAGGCCTTCAGAAGAACAAGCTTTATCTGCGTAGGAGGAGACACGCAGAGGAGTTTGGCTTCTCGTGTTAAGACATGTCACATATCCTCCCCCTGCTGCCCTTGTGTGTCGCTACGGATAAGAACGTGCTAGAGGAATGAATGCTGATGTGCAGCTGACAGCTAGATGGTAGTCCCAGTTCTGATATACAGATTGCAATGTGCTGCATTTTGGAGGATCCTTTTGAATGTATCCTTTTGAAATGATCTCATTTTGCAATTTTTTTTGATCAGTCGTTCTTCATCATAAATTAGGTACTTAATGTGTTGCATTGTCAGTGTCACAGGTGTACCTTATTTACGTGTTTAATTTAATGAGTGATCTCATTGGCTGATTTAAAATATAATGTGATTTTGAATTGGGTATTTAAACTTTGAAAACCATGCCTTACAGAGCAAATGTTGAAAAGGGTACTTTGTGTTCTGCCTCTGCTTCCCGCTCAATCCCAAACCTGGAACCTGTCACTTATCTACCTTGTGACATCTGCATGAAGATACAGAACCATACATCCACATGGAGATCAGAGTAACAGAGTATTCATCACAATTCCAATTCAGTTCTAATGACTTTGCAGCAATTCTGTCTCCATCTGTTTAGCAGGTCATTGCCATTCACTGATTCAAAAACACATTTTTTCATCCATACGAAAGGCCATGCAGTCTCACAATTTAAGTTCATTACATTTACTTAGTGAGAACTAATTGTGCATTATATTAACACAAGTTATCTACACAGATAGATGTAAACATTCCAAAGGTTACAGTTAAATCTCTTACGTGTGTAAATATTAGTGTATGCTTTACTGTGTCATTTGTGTCAATGTCCATCATTTAAATAAATAAAACATTATGTCACCTTTATTTAACCAAGTAAACTAGTTGAGAACAAGTTCCCATTTACAACTGCGACCGTGCCAAGATAAAGCAAAGCAGTGCGACAGAAACAACAGAGTTACATGGAATAAACAAGCATACAGTCAATAACACAATAGAAAAAAAAAGAAAGTCTATAGACAGTGTGTGCAAATTGCTTGAAGAGGTAAGGCAATAAATAGGCCATAGTAGCAAAGTATTTACAATTTAGCAGATTAACACTAGAGTGATAGATGAGCAGATGATGGTGTGTAAGTGTGTGTGATATTGGTGTGCAAAAGAGCAGCAAAGTAAATAAAAACAATATGGGGATGAGGTAGGTAGATTGGGTGGGCTATTTACAGATGGACTATGTACAGCTGCAGCGATCGGTTAGCTGCTCAGATAGCTGATGTTAGTGAGGGAAATGTAAGTGTAATCTTGAAATGTAATCTCCAGCTTCAGCAATTTTTGCAATTCGTTCCAGTCACTGGCAGCAGAGAACTGGAAGGAAAGGCGGCCAAAGTAGGTGTTGGCTTTGGGAATGACCCGTGAGATATACCTGCTGGAGCGCGTGCTACGGATGGGTGTTGTTATCGTGACCAGTGAGCTGAGATAAGGTGGAGCTTTACCTAGCATAGACTTGTAGATGACCTGGAGCCAGTGGATCTGGCGACGAATATGTAGCGAGGGCCAGCCGACTGGTGCATACAGGTCGCAGTGGTGGGTGGTATAAGGTGCTTAGGTAACAAAACGGACGGCACTGTGATAGACTGCAGCCAATTTGCTGAGTAGAGTATTGGAAGCTATTTTGTAGATGACATCGCTGAAGTCGAGTTTTACAAGGGTAAGTTTGGTGGCGTGAGTGAAGGAGGCTTTGTTGCGAAATACAAAGCCGATTTTAGATTTGATTTTGGATTGGAGATATTTGATTTGAGTCTGGAAGGAGAGTTTACAGTCTAGCCAGACACCTAGATATTTGTAGTTGTCCACATATTCTAAGTCAGAACCGTCCAGAGTAGTGATGCTAGTCGGGCGGGTGGGTGCAGGCAGCGAACGGTTGAAAAGCATGCATTTGGTTTTGCTAGCGTTTAAGAGCAGTTGGAGGCCACGGAAGGAGTATTTTATGGCATTGAAGCTCGTTTGGAGGTTAGTGAACACAGTGTCCAAAGAAGGGCCAGATGTATACAGAATGGTGTCGTCTGCGTAGAGGTGGATCAGGGAATCACCCGCAGCAAGAGTGACATCGTTGATATATACAGAGAAAAGAGTCGGCCCGAGAATTGAACCCTGCGGTACCCCCATAGAGACTGCCAGAGGTCCGGACACCAGGCCCTCCGATTTTACACACTGAACGCTATCTGCGAAGTAGTTGGTGAACCAGGCGAGGCAGTCATTTGAGAAACCAAGGCTATTGAGTCTGCCAATAAGAATACCGTGATTGACTGAGTCGAAAGCCTTGGCCAGGTCGATGAAGACGGTTGCACAGTACTGTCTTTTATCGATGGCGGTAATGATATCGTTTAGTACCTTGAGCGTGGCTGAGGTGCACCCGTGACCAGCTCGGAAACCGGATTGCACAGCGGAGAAGGTACGGTGGGATTCGAAATGGTCAGTGTGGCGCTGACTTGTACTGTGTCTAAAGGGAGATGCAGGTGTCAGACCTTTCCCACTGAGCACAGACATCAATTCAACATTTATTCCATGTTGGTTCAACGTAATTTCATTGAAACAACGTGGAAACAACATTGGTTCAACCAGTGTGTGCCCAGTGGGTTGTTTGGCTCGGTCTCTCTCTCTCTCTCACTTTAGCCTCCTCTCATCGATCGCACACGTCATCTCTCCCACAGTCTTTCTTTGTCTCTAACTCTTGACATGAGAAGAAAATAGTCTATCAAGGAGAAAGTCAACCTGAGATACTCGTGCGTCCTCAAAGCCATCAAAGGCAATTTCCCCGACCATGCACCTTTGTTCTTTCATCTCACTTCATTCATTTTTTAAATAAAGAGATTCGTGACTGGATTAGGGCGGCATTTAAGATTGCCACCCGGCGCCACACTGGCGTGGAGTGTGTCTTCCTCGTGTTCCCTGTTTCTCCATGAATATGTAACAGCCTCCTCTTTATCCTCCTCCTCCCGCACCATTACAGAAAATCCAATTATGTCAATTTCACCTACTGTGAAGATGGGAATAATCCCAACGATAATCACCTCACACAAAGGAGTGGGTTGATCACTACCAGTAGAGAAGAGCGCTTTTGAAATGCTAAAGTCATGATTTTTTTTCCCCTTTAGATCTCAATCATTGTATCTGAGTTTATGTTACAGCTGTTGTGCAGACCTACATAGGTTAAACACATGAGAAAATATGTATTTCAAAATAAGAATTATTTTGAGGCATTTGCAAATACAATTTGTCAACACCATTACTTGACAGTTCAAGCATTTGCAAATACCAGAAGTGCTTGATTTTTTTCTTCTGTTGAAGTAACATTCCTCAAAAGTAGCAATCAGGTCTGATATTCTTACATGTATACCGTGTTAGTCACGTTATTGACTAAGTTCTAAAATAGTTTTCTAATCTTTCTGTCTGTCAATAGCACGTGCATGTAGTACTATCGTGTTGTCAGCACAAAGATGAAATTAAATGAGAAGTTGCTGTGTACAATCTTGAATATTAAACTTGGGGAATATACGAAGATGATGCCTCCTCTTATATCGGTCTTAAACCAATATTACCTACAAGTGCCTTCAGAAAGTATTAACAGCCTGAATTTAAAATGGATTCAATTTAGATGTTGTGTCACTGGCCTACACACAATACCTTTATAATTTCAAAGTGGAATTATGTTTTCAGATATTTTTAATCAAATTAATAAAAATGAAAAGCTGAAATGTCTTGTCAATAAGTATTCAGCCCCTTTGTTATGGCAAGCCTAAATAAATTCAGGAGTAAAAATGTGATTAACAAGTCACATAATAAGTTGCATGGACTCACTCTGTGTGCATTAATAGTGTTTAACATTATTTTTTAATGACTACCTCACCTCTGTACCCCACACATACAGATAATTGTAAGGCCTTTCAGTTGAGCAGTGAATTTCAAACACAGATGATTCAACCACAAAGACCAGTGAGGTTTTCAAATGCCTCGCAAAGAAGGGCACCAATTGGTAGACTGTAAAAGAAAAAGCAGACATTGAATATCCCTTGGAGTATGTTGAAGTTAATTACATTTTGGATGGTATATCCTCAATACACCCAGTCACTACAAAGACACAGGCGTATTTTCAGGATAAAATAGAATTGGAATGGAGCTAAGTACAGGCAAAATCCTAGAGGAAAATCTGGTTCAGTCTGCTTTCCACCAGACACTGGGAGATGAATTCACCTTTCAGCAGGACAATAAGGCCAAATCGACATTTGAGTTGCTTACCAAGAAGAGTGAATGTTCCTGAGTGGCCGAGTTACAGTTTTGACTTAAATCTGCTTGAGAATCTATAGCAAGTCTTTCAAATTGTTGTCTAGCCATGATCAACAAACAGTTTTTACAGAGCTAAAATGTTTTGCAAAGAATAATGGGGAAATATATTAGTGTTTTATTTTGACATTACAGAGTATATTGTGTAGAGCGTGGACAAAAATATGACAAATGTAACACAGCCAAATGTGTAAAAAGTTCAGGGGTGTGAATACTTTCTGAAAGCACTGTATGCTACATTATTGTATGTTAGACATTTCTTCCATGCCCTTCTCAAACTGAAAATGAGAGTGCATACATGAACACTGTGAAAAATGTTATTCTCTGTGCATCAGAGGATGGATAGGAACAAACGATGGTAAACCAACGGCAGTGGAGGTTCACAGAAAGTTTGTGCATGTAATTCCTTTGCATGACATTTGCAGACAGCCATGAGAATGTGGGACAGAGACGCAGTGTGTTTGTGGAAGGTCAAGGGGAACTATAACAGGGAGAATGAACAGACTCTTCTAACTCGGTATAGTGAAATGGTCTGCAGGGTGGCAGCATGCACTCTTCATTTCCAGGCCCAAGGGCCTCTTCAGGAGATGAACTCATTATCATTCACAGTCAGAGACCAGCCCTGTCACACCTTGTCTCCTTGAGTAGCACTTTGTCTCGATGCAAGTGTAGATGGTGGACACACACACACACACACACACACACACACACACACACACACACACACACACACACACACACACACACACACACACACACCTGAAGTGAGTGTAGTAGACGTTCCCATCAACTGACACATTCCAGATTTAGGCATGCATTTCAGATCATTCTTAACACTTAACAGGTGACTTTAATTGACTTCCACAGTAAATAAAAATGTGACCAAAATATGAAATGACGTACAATTTGCCACCATTTTTCGGGGTGTTTTCACCTCTTGGTCTTTTGCTTGTTGTCGTTACAATGGGTTTTGACAATAAGTCATAGGCTATATGCTACATAACATCAACCAGTTCCCGAGCCTGTCATTGTGTAACCTGTCAAATACATCCCCGTAGCAAGCTAATCCTCTGCTAACACAGATAACAAAGTTCCAATTAAGCATGTCCTCACAAGTCTAAGCTATAGAAAAAAATTAATTAATATTGAGCCAATAAACTGAGCTATGCTAATTGAATTTGCAAACAGTGATTAATTAAAAGAAAATGATGTCTTTAACGGCTTACATTTTAAAGGACCCTGTGTGGTTTTCTACTTAATAAGGGCATGCTAGGATAATTAACTAAAGATTATGACAAGTTTTCGGACAAGTGTGCCTTGTCAGAAATCACATCAGAATAGGGGAAGGGATTTGAACTGTAAATGGGTTTTGTCAGGTGCATAATTGTTCATTTGAGACACACTGGGGTCTGTCAACATTTGCATGAGAACAGACTTTCTGTTGCTATACAGTCATAAAATGACAGAACAGTAGTCCCTTTTACTCAATACATTACAAACAAACCATGCACCAGTTGAACACAAAAATCCTGGACATTTGTCAAAAGGAACCATAATATTGCGGCATATAAGTAACATCATGAGGCGTTCACTAGAGAGAACAGAGATTTTACAGACGACCGACCGTTCATTCTAATGACAGAGACATAACCACAAAAAAGGCCCGCCGAAATGATCAAAACAACCTCCTAAACTCTAAATTCATTTTGTTATCACACTGGTTTATGGCAATACTCCAACAACTAACCTATCTACTAGCTTTGGATAAATGGGTGTGCTTAACGATGCGGACCACTGGTGTTATGTTTTTTTCCTCAAGGTCATTTCTAATGAAATTAATGACGTCTTTTTCTTGCTTGTTGATGTCTATCGCGGCTGGAGTTAGGTTAAAGTCTGTCTTTGTTTGTGTTGTATAAAGATTTATTAGACAATATGGTTCTATATCTATATACACTTATTTTTTTAAAGGGGCAATCTGCTACATCCATTTTGTTAAATAATGATACAGTACATACTGACTGATTATTGAAGAATATAACTTGTAAATGCCTTATGAGCTTTGTTCAACTGTCATACCTCACCAGGACCTAAATACACCCTTGTTTTATTCCTTTGTTTGTAAACAACACAATTATCAACAAACACTGTGTAGCCTCAAAACATCGATAAAGCTATTATTTTATTTTGTGTATATCATGGATGGTCAGCCCTTGCATCCATAGCGTCATCTACGAATTTGAGAGTGGTTGACTGTGGTTGCATTTTTTCCATCCATTTACCAGAACAGAGGATGGGTGCGCACTCTGCTATTGTTGGAACTGCAGATTTCCCCTTTAAGACTGCTTTTAACTTATGCCATTCTTGAATATCTCACGCTGGCTTCTGCAATTTGGGATACAGCCCATGTGGTAGAAATTGAGTAATGAAACACAAATGTTCAGGTTTTACTATGTCATCCCTACTGCTCTGTAATCTCCAAATCTCACTGCTCCTTTTCATTAAACGCAATGGAATCATTTCAGTCACCAATGATTGCTTTGGAGGGGGGGGGGGGTTTATTTCGAGCAGCATGCTGAATTCATTCTTAGCCAATAGCAGGATGTGAACGTTACCTTGCAAAACCTCCCCTCGTTCAGCTGGTTATTGTGCGGTGAAATGGCATATGAATACATTAGCTACCGAGCTACCTGTAACTACCCTACAACATTTTAAGGTATTTTCTAAAGAGGATCAGTTGTCATTCGGTCTGGTCTTCAGTGCTATTGCTCTTTGAAAACAGGACACACGGTTAGCCTACGGAGAATTCCAGCTCTGTGCAATATGGCTATTTTTGCCTTTGACATGTTAGGGTATATGTGGAGAAGTTATTACTCATCAATTCAAGCACACCAACTTTGATCCTCTTGTGCAGATAGAAGTGACTGCAATGGAGTTTGAGGAGGCCACAGGGTGTTACATTTTAAAATATAAAAGCACAAAGGCTTGATTTGCATTTCTCTGTCTTACTCTTTTTGATTCCCCTTATACACCTATTGTATTTTATTACACTGTCTTCCTCTCCAATTTTCCTAACTTCTTTGTAGTTGTTTGGTAGGTACTGTAGGTGAGAAAGCTAGCTAACTATAGGGTACCAGTAGCCAAGAACTAGCTACAATTGTAATTTATATTAGCTACCAATATCAGATTCTCATATGCAAGCAAGCTATATACCTAGCCACAAACTCGCTATATATACTTTCCAGCTACATATTCACCATCTTAGCTGACATCAATATTTCACAGGAGATAAGTGAGGACACTAGCTTTCTGAGTTAATTGTTTCTTTTCTTTTCGTGAGAGAGGTCATATTCCTCCCCAGTTCTGCAGCTCTGGGCATGACACTGGAGCATGGAGTGCTTTCTTATTTCCGTCTGTTTGACATATTTGAGCAGATGGCTGGGTAATTATTCAGGTAGTGGGTGAGACACTCAGACACGACGACCCTGGAGGGCCAGTGGTCTAAACAACAGTGACGACAACAGACCGAGCACGACCACATGAAGGTACCATAGAAGACGAAAGGTCTGTCTGGATGTGGTCTAACCTATTGACGATATTGGGTCCCTAAGCTATTGACATCAATGGGGCCCGAAGGAGCAGTCCTGATAGGATCCAAGAGGTTTCACCTCTACACCCTTGTCATTGCAAGTTATTCTCACCCCGTCACCCCCACCTACACACACAAACACACACCAGGTGTCTGAATTTGCCCCACTGCCCTGGAGGTACACTGATAGATGTTGACAGGTCGAAACAAACACCTGACACTCAGATATCCTTATGTGTAACGCGTTGCTACCAGGACCAAAGCCTCCCTCCAGCACCCATGTGAGGTTAAGGGACTAGTTACACTGTAGTTACTAATATAGCGTATGCAACTTGGAACACATCTTTCAAGTAAATGTAAATTCAGTAGTAGTAGTATTACCCTGTAGTAGGTTAACCTGCGCTAGTACCAACATACAGTTGAAGTTGGAAGTATACATACACTTAGGTTGGAGTCATTAAAACTCATTTTTCAACCACTCCACAAATTTCTTGTTAACAAACTATAGTTTTGGCATGTCGGTTGGAACATCTACTTTGTGCATGACACAAGTCATTTTTCCAACAATTGTTTACAGACAGATTTTCACTTATAATTCACTGTATCACAATTCCAGTGGGTCAGATGTTTACATGCACTAATTTGACTGTGCCTTTAAACAGCTTGGAAAATTCCCGAAAGTGATGCCATGGCTTTAGAAGCTTCTGATAGGCTAATTGACATCATTTGAGTTAATTGGAGGTGTAACTGTGGATGTATTTCAAGGCCTACCTTCAAACTCAGTGCCTCTCTGCTTGACATCTGTAACGGCTGTTGGTGAAAGAAGGTGAGGACCAAGGTGCAGCGTTTGTTTGTTCATTGACACTGAACACAAAAAATAACAAAGGGAATAACCGAAACAGTCCTGAAAGGTGAAAAACACTAAACAGAAATCAACTACCCACAAAACCCAGGTGGGAAAAAGCTACCTAAGTATGGTTCTCAATCAGAGACAACGATAGACTGCTGCCTCTGATTGAGAACCACACGGTCAAACAACAAAGAAATACAAAACATAGAAAATGAACATAGAATGCCCACTCTAGTCACACCCTGGCCTAACCAAAATAGAGAATAAAAGCCTCTCTATGGCCAGGGTGTGACAGTACCCCCACCCCCACCAAAGGTGCGGACTCCGGCCTGACTCCCGAGGGGAGGGTCCGGGTGGGCCTTCTTTACGGCGGCGGATCTGATGAGGGATGGAGACCCCACCTCCGGCTTGGCCCACTTACAGTGCCTTGTGAAAGTATTCGGCCCCCTTGAACTTTGCGACCTTTTGCCACATTACAGGCTTCAAACATAAAGATATAAAACTGTATTTTTCTGTGAAGAATCAACAACAAGTGGGACACAATCATGAAGTGGAACGACATTTATTGGATATTTCAAACTTTTTTAACAAATCAAAAACTGAAAAATTGGGCGTGCAAAATTATTCAGCCCCTTTACTTTCAGTGCAGCAAACTCTCTCCAGAAGTTCAGTGAGGATCTCTGAATGATCCAATGTTGACCTAAATGACTAATGATGATAAATACAATCCACCTGTGTGTAATCAAGTCTCCGTATAAATGCACCTGCACTGTGATAGTCTCAGAGGTCCGTTAAAGCGCAGAGAGCATCATGAAGAACAAGGAACACACCAGGCAGGTCCGAGATACTGTTGTGAAGAAGTTTAAAGCCGGATTTGGATACAAAAAGATTTTCCAAGCTTTAAACATCCCAAGGAGCACTGTGCAAGCGATAATATTGAAATGGAAGGAGTATCAGACCACTGCAAATCTACCAAGACCTGGCCGTCCCTCTAAACTTTCAGCTCATACAAGGAGAAGACTGATCAGAGATGCAGCCAAGAGGCCCATGATCACTCTGGATGACCTGCAGAGATCTACAGCTGAGGTGGGAGACTCTGTCCATAGGACAACAATCAGTCGTATATTGCACAAATCTGGCCTTTATGGAAGAGTGGCAAGAAGAAAGCCATTTCTTAAAGATATCCATAAAAAGTGTTGTTTAAAGTTTGCCACAAGCCACCTGGGAGACACACCAAACATGTGGAAGAAGGTGCTCTGGTCAGATGAAACCAAAATTGAACTTTTTGGCAACAATGCAAAACGTTATGTTTGGCGTAAAAGCAACACAGCTGAACACACCATCCCCACTGTCAAACATGGTGGTGGCAGCATCATGGTTTGGGCCTGCTTTTCTTCAGCAGGGACAGGGAAGATGGTTAAAATTGATGGGGAGATGGATGGAGCCAAATACAGGACCATTCTGGAAGAAAACCTGATGGAGTCTGCAAAAGACCTGAGACTGGGACGGAGATTTGTCTTCCAACAAGACAATGATCCAAAACATAAAGCAAAATCTACAATGGAATGGTTCAAAAATAAATATCCAGGTGTTAGAATGGCCAAGTCAAAGTCCAGACCTGAATCCAATCGAGAATCTGTGGAAAGAACTGAAAACTGCTGTTCACAAATGCTCTCCATCCAACCTCACTGAGCTCGAGCTGTTTTGCAAGGAGGAATGGGAAAAAATGTCAGTCTCTCGATGTGCAAAACTGATAGAGACATACCCCAAGCGACTTACAGCTGTAATCGCAGCAAAAGGTGGCGCTACAAAGTATTAACTTAAGGGGGCTGAATAATTTTGCACGCCCAATTTTTCAGTTTTTGATTTGTTAAAAAAGTTTGAAATATCCAATAAATGTCGTTCCACTTCATGATTGTGTCCCACTTGTTGTTGATTCTTCACAAAAAAATACAGTTTTATATCTTTATGTTTGAAGCCTGAAATGTGGCAAAAGGTCGCAAAGTTCAAGGGGGCCGAATACTTTCGCAAGGCACTGTAGGTGGCGCCTCTGGAGCAAGGACCCTCGCCGCTGACCCCGGACTGGGGACCCTCGCAACGGGCCCCGTACAGGAGGGCGACTCTGGCAGCTCTGGACAGGAGGGCGACTCTGGCAGCTCCAGACAAGAGGGCGACTCTGGCAGCTCCAGAAAGGAGGGCGACTCTGGCAGCTCCGGACAGGCGACAGGCACAGGACTCACCAGGCTGGGGAGACACACAGGAGACCTGGTTCTGGGAACAGGCACAGGACTCACCAGGCTGGGGAGACACACAGGAGACCTGGTTCTAGGAACAGGCACAGGACTCACCAGGCTGGGGAGACACACAGGTGGCCTCCTCCTTGGCCGATGCACTGCACACACTGGGCCGTGGAGGCGCACTGGCGGTCTCGAGCACAGAGCTGGCCCCACCAGTTCTGGCTGGATGCCAGCTTCCACCCGACAAATGCGGGACGCTGGCACCGAGCACACCGGCCTGTGAAGTGCATGTAAACTTCTGACCCACTGGGAATGTGATGAAAGAAATTAAAGCTGAAATAAATCATTCTCTCTTCTATTATTCTGACATTTCACATTGTTAAAATAAAGTGGTGATCCTAACTGACTTAAGACAGGGAATTTGTACTAGGATAAAATGTCAGGAATAGTGAAAAACTGAGTTTAAATGTATTTGGCTAAGATGTATGTAAACTTCCGACTTCAACAGTATATTTGTACCTATTTGGCTTACTAAACTAACTAGCTTTGGTTAAAAATCATGATGTCAGGGTGGCTGGGATAGACCAATCAGCACACCCACTGGGAAAATATACATTTACGGCCCAGTGCCGTGACCCTGCGTAATGAACACCGCCAGAAATTGGAAATGAAATGACTACCATTGAATAACTGGTTCTCATTTTTGTTTGCTCTCCTACGCAACATTTCAAACGTAATGTGTCCTTACATCTGAGGTAACCAGTTACAGAACATTAATGTTTTTTAGGGACAGGAAAATAGGTTCTTCTGTTTGTTATGCTGTCAATCAGCTGCTAACTGCTAACTGTCCATTCAACCTTGGGTGGAAACGACACACTTTATTCTTCTGTACGGTAGGTCGAGCAATTTGAAGAAGCAATCATTTTTCTTTGCGTATACGGTAATTTTCAGTCAATGTGGTCCTGTTTATACAATAAAAAAATTATAGATGGGAGGGGTTTGCACTTTTGGGATTATCCCATTGGCTCCATTGTGCCAGCCTGGGCTCAATCAAGTGCGTCTAGAGTATTTGAAGAAAAACAAATACTATTTGTATGGCGCCTTACATAGGCAGCAGTCCATAAATAGGCAACCTGCAAGATGCAAAAAAATAAACAATATACTTGTTTTGTTAACTTAAAAAAAAATAATAGCACAATCAAGTCATTGTTATGCAGTTACATGTGGCTAGCCAAAATAAAACAACACAATTCATTTCACATTTGCTGTAAAATTAATGAAGTTCAGGTTGTCAACACAATGTGTTGCAGTACTGAAAGTAAATGCATCATCCATTTCGTCAACTTTCACAGACAGAATGGCAGAATATTAGCTTCATCAGTTGCTCTGTTCAGAGACATTTTCATAATTGGACCAGAGTCAGTTATTTAGATAGGCCTATACGTAGGAGGGAAACATCTGTTGGCTATGTTCCTATTAAATCAACCTGCAGAGACAAGACATGCAAACACACACACACACACACACACACACACACACACACACACACACACACACACACACACACACACACACACACACACACACACACACACACACACACACACACACACACACACACACACACACACACACACACACACACACACACACACATTCCCTTACTCCCCCATCTATAATAATACAACAACAAAAAACATTTAGAGAGGTAATCCTCAAAGCCACTGTCATAGATATATACATCGGAATACAAATTAAACACCATAACTATTGATAAGGGGTCTGCGTAGTAGTCTACCATTGCTTTGACAGCTGGTGAAATGAAAGATACACTTGGCTTAATGAAATGATCTATACAAGGGATATAGGTGTTGGCTGGCGATGCTTGTTGAGAGGAACCAGCTGTGTATAATACACTGAACATGTTTCTTGTACCCCACACTGAAACGACTACTGATGTCCGCAAGCTGCAGTTGAAAGCAGTGTGAGGTCTAAACACAGAGCTTCATGTGCTATAATTCACACTTGGGCAATAGCTTTGACAAGTAAATCTGTCACATTAATCAATAACAGCAACAATCCCTGAAGGGTGCTGACTTGTGAGAATAGATCCACTTGCTGCTTGTTTGTCGCTGCCAGCTAGGGGATAGAGAGAGGCATGTAAAAAAAAAAACAATTTGCATAGATCTATTGCCTCAAGCACTGCTAAACAACACAGTGAGTTAGTTGCCAGGCAACATGAAGACATTTTGTCATGGATTATTCCATGGTGTCTGTCTGGTCTGCTCAGTGGGCTATGGTGGGTCGGGTGCTATTGTGGTAGTACGGTTCAGTCTCTGTCTCTCCCTTCTCTCTCGCTCCTTGTTTACTGAAAAGTCATGTTTAATTCATCTCTTGACAGACTTGGTCTTCACAATGGTAATGGCCTTGTTTGTGTTGGGCCAAGCTGGTGCGTGAGTTGTAACAGAGGTCACAACTGCTTTGGTAAAGGGTGTTTTGACACATTCAGTCAGCCACAAATGCAACGTAGCGATAGCGATTTGAGATCAGATCACAAACCAGACAAAAGAGCTCTCTTCAGTAGACTGTTTCATCGGCTAATAAAGCAGAACTTGACACTCCACTTAATGTCTCTTTAATATTAATTTTGTTCAGATTGAAATGTTAGTCTAACGATTTTTAAAAACTATAATCTAATCAGAAATTGACTATTGAAAATGCATGGCTGGGGAGCAGTGGTGTAAAGTACTTAAGTAAAAATACTTCAAAGTACTACTTAAGTAGTGTTTTTGGGCATCTGTACATTACTCTACCGTTTATATTTTGGACAACTTTTACTTTTTCTCCACTATATCCCTAAAGAAAATAAGGTATTTTTTACTCCAAACATTCTCCCTGACACCTCAAAGTACTCGTTACATTTTGAACGCTTAGCAGGACAGGAAAATGGTCCAATTCATGCATTTATCAAGAGATCATCCCTGGTCATCCCTACAGCCTCTTATCTGGCGGACTCGCTCAACACAAATGCTTTGTTTCTGAATGATGTCTGAGTGCCCCCTGGCTATCTGTAAGAAAAATATATATATATATTGCCGTCTAGTTTGCTTAATATCAGGATTTTTTTTAAAATTATTTGTACTTTTACTTTCGATACTTAAGTATATTATACTATAAGTATATTTTAGAAATTGCATTCACTTTTAATTCTTATGTACATTTAAAACCAAATACTTTTAGACTTTGATTCAAGTAGTATTTTACTGGGTGACTTTTACTTTTACTTGAGTCATTTTCAACTAAGGTATCTTGACTTTTACTAAAGTATGACAATTGGGTACTTTTTACCATTGCTGGGGGGGGGGTCACTCCAATCTGACCAGCCATAACTCCAGGGGCAGGATTTCAATCTTGAATCAGCAGAAAATAATTGCCACTTAAACAACAACTGGACTGTAGGTCAAGTGAACAAAGGGAAACCATTCATCATTGAACTATTTCAATAGCATGCTGTGCACAGAAGTACAACCATTCAATTGAATTGTCTTGCTTGGCTTCTCATATTACATCCCTGCGTGTACATTACAGGTGGATCAAAGTGGAAGTCCTCTGAGGCTTGCGTACATTTAAGGCCCAATTCTGACGTAACCATTTTCCCTGACGATCGATTGGCTCACTTTATAATCTTTGCATTCACGGCATGTAATCTTGACTATTTGACATTTGTGTGCATATTCAGAGCAAAATGAAATGTGCCATATCAGATCGGTTGGGTAGTACTTTGCTGTGATCTATTTTAACCGTAGAAAAATAGTTTTTATTTTTCAGAAAATCAAAAAGGTATTTTACCACTTATTCTGCAAAGAAAATGAGGTTTATAGCAAATTGATCGGTTAAATGCCTGAAGCTCTTTTGACATGTTTTTCTCGAACAAGCACAATACCTCATGGCAATAGCAGTATTCAGCACAATATCCATCCTTGTATGTTGCCCCACCCAATGGTAACACAGGAGTAATACATTCATGAGGCTGTCATTACATTGGGATAGTTACCCATCCTCTCTTACCATGCACTACATAGGGGCAACTGTGAATTTTACAGTAATTTATCGGCAGCTGGTTCGAATCACAGGGCTGACAAGAAAAATCTGTCAGAAGTGAGCCGGATGGTTACTGGTGTTACTGTCTGGCTTAGATCCTGGGTCTCCCCTTGCACCACAAGCCTATATGCTGCCTGAGAAAGCCTGCAGACTGAGCTTGAAGACCTAATGCAAGTATTCAGGTCTCAGGCAAAGTAACTCAATTGTGGCTTTGTGCAGGGCACTTAATCCATCTGCAGCACTAGATTCTGTGTAGAACCTGGTATGTTGTCGCCACCCATTGGTAACATATGAGAAATACATTTATAAGGGCTGTCATTAAATTGGAATAGGTATCCAACCAAAGATGGTGGATAAATGAAGATGTCTTACTCAGGCAGTTTACCATTGGAAATAATAATAAAGATTCCTTTCTGTGTAAGTGGGCGTTCCCTCTCTCTCAGGGGCGGCAGGGTAGCCTAGTGGTTAGAGCGCTGGACGAGTAGCCGGAAGGTTGCAAGTTCAAACCCCCGAGCTGACAAGGTACAAATCTGTCGTTCTGCCCCTGAACAGGCAGTTAACCCACTGTTCCTAGGCCGTCATTGAAAATAAGAATTTGTTCTTAACTGACTTGCCTGGTTAAATAAGAAAATGTGAGCACTGGTCTACTTATTTTGACCTCCCCGCTCTCTCCACCTGCCCCTCCACTACCAGAAAAAAATTGCCAGTAAGTTCTTTCGCTTCTGTGGCACCCGATCCGTTGGGTGGGGCAATAAGTAGACCAGACTGACCAGACTGGCCTTGCAACTATCCATCCTCTCTAACCATGGCAACAGGACAATCACAGGAGCTAATATTCAGTCAGTTTTGAACATGCTTCAGTACAATAGTATGTCTGTGTTGGAAGGGGAAGGCCTTTGTTTTATTATACTTGTGTTAATACATATTTTTTTATGAACAATACATAGAGGTTTGGGGTTGTTTTGGGTATTTAAAATGTTTTTTTTTTTATTTAAAAAAAAACCCATCCTTATTGATTATTCCCTTACAGAAAAAACACAGGATTTCACATGAAAACATGTGGTTTTGGAATTAAAGTCATATGTGAAAACAAAAATAAGTCATTGTGATACACAGAGTGCTTTTATCATGCAGTGTTTTCAACATATGTTTATTACTCAACGTGTCTTACCTCAGATTTGAATTTACAACCTCTTGGTTCACAGCATTTCGATCTTTCTGCTACGCCACATTAGACAACGCCTGTGCTAACAACTTATTTCACCTGTATTCTTACACTTTGGAATTAAAAGTGAATCTCGGCTTTGTTAAAAAGAAACTTGATAAAAATGAGTAACATTGAATAATATACCCCACCAACATTAGACAACTATACAGAAAACCCTCAAATTGGTGAAATAAGTCAATTAAATCAAATGACGTGAGAATAGTCCAATTATTTGATAACTAATAAGATGGCACTCTAAGTGCAGAGATGCATTATAGGTAATGAACTTGTATTGGAATGTCACAATGTGAAGTGTTCTGTCACGATCGTTATAAGGAATGGACCAAGGTGTAGCATGGTAGGCGTACATTATCCTTTAATAAATGAACACAGAACAAAAACAACAGTCTACCAACCAAAGCGTGAAACTACTGGTGTGCACACAGGCAACTAACTGTAGACAAGATCCCACAAACACAATGGGGAAAATGGCTACCTAAATATGATCCCCAATCAGAGACAACGATAAACAGCTGTTTCTGATTGGGAACCATACCAGGCCAACATAAACCATTAATCACGTAGATGATCCACCCTAGTCACTATCACGCCCCAACCAACATAGAGAATAAACAGCTCTCTATGGTCAGACGTGACAGTACCCCCCCCCAAAAGATGCGGACTCCGACTGCAAAACCTGACTCGATAGGGGAGGGTCCGGTTGGGCATCTACCTTCGTGGGGCGGCTCCGGTGCGGGGCAAAGTACCCACTCCGCTCGCAGATATGACGTCTTCCTCCATGGCGGCTCTGGTGCGGGGATTGTCGCAGGAGGAACCGGACCGTGTATCGTCGCCGGAGGAACCGGACCGTAGATCGTCGCAGGAGGCTCCGGACTGAGAACCCCTGCTAAAGGCTCCGGACCGCAGACCGTCTCAGGAGGTTCCGGACCGCAGACCGTCTCAGGAGATGACTGTGGAGGCGCACTGAAGGCCTGATGCGTGGGACCGGTACAGGTGGCACCGGGCTGATGACATGCACCTCAGGGTGAGTGCGGGGAGGAGGCACAGGATGTACTGGACTGTGGAGGCGCACTGGAGGCCTGATGCGTGGGACCGGTACAGGTGGCACCGGGCTGCTGACACGGACCTCAGGGCGAGTGCGAGGAGCAGGAACAGGACACACCTGCCTGGGAAAGCGCACTTGAGAGGGGAGTACGAGGAGCAGGAACAGGACACACCTGCCTGGGAAAGCGCACTTGAGGGAGAGTGCGAGGAGTTGGCACAGGAAGGCACTGGGTTGTGAAGATGCACTGGAGACCTGGTGTGTATAGCCGGCATCAATTGTTCCGGAACTGTAACACACATCTCTCATGACGAGTACCTGACTCAGGTGGCACCAAACTGACAACACGTTCCTTTATTCCAAATCCCTGGGTCCTCCACCAACTCAACAACTCTCCCATTTCTCTCTCCTCCAAATTCTCCTTCTCCCAGACTGGCTCTGGTTCACTCCTCGGCTCTGCCGACTGCTCCCCCCAAAAATGTCTTGGGGTTCCTGTGGCCTACCTCCCCGACTTCGTCGCTGTCCCTCCTTCGCTGCTTCTGCCTGCCTCCATGGCAGGCTCTTCTCTCCTGCCATTATGTCGTCCCAAGTCCAGGATGTTCTCTCCCTAATCTCCGCCACAGACAAGGATGCCATTACCTCCCGTGCACGCTGCTTGGTCCGTTGTTGGTGGGATCTTCTGTCACAATCGTTATAAGGAATGGACCAAGGTGCAGCGTGGTAGGCGTACATTATCCTTTAATAAATGAACACTGAACAAAAACAACAAACTACCAAACGAAACGTGACGCTACTGGTGTGCACACAGACAACTAACTGTAGACAAGATCCCACAAACACAATGGGGAAAATGGCTACCTAAGTATGATCCCCAATCAGAGACAACGATAAACAGCTGTCTCTGATGGGGAACCATACCAGGCCAACATAAACCATTAATCACCTAGATGACCCACCCTAGTCACTATCACACCCCAACCAACATAGAGAATAAACAGCTCTCTATGGTCAGGCGTGACAGTACCCCCCCCCCCCCCCCCGTCGGGGGGCGGCTCCGATGGTCAGGGCGTGACATGTTCCAAAAACACGTTTTCATATGATTTCGTCTGCAGAGCCTCAATGTCTCAGCATTGACATCCGATACTTATTTGTTACCAAGAACATATATCCACACACTCTTGAAAATAAGAGTATGGTTACAGTACAATGTTGTCCCTGGTTTACAAAAAGGTCAAAAGGTACACATAAGGTACCTTCAGAGGTACAAATAGGAATTCACACAGTACTGGTCGGTGCCTTTTAGAGTACATGTGTGGCTAATCTATACTTAACAAAAATAGAAATGCAACATGGGACAATTTCTAAGATTTTACCGAGTTACAGTTCATATAAGGAAATCATTCAATTGAAAAAAAAAATGAATTAGTCCCTAATCTATGGACTTCAGATGACTGGGCATGGGAGCACCCATGGATGGGAGCAACCAATAGGCCCACCCACTTGGCAGCCAGGCCCACCCACTGGGGAGCCAGGACCAGCCAATCAGAATGAGTTTTTCCCCACAAAATGGCTTTATTACAGACAGAAATATGAGATTTTTTTTCAGCTCATGAAACATGGGACCAACACTTTACATGTTGGGTTTATATTTTTCTACACAACATATTCAGTATAAGGTACAATTATTACAGCACTGAAATGTAGGTGGGAACAATGTGCTGGCTCGGACTCATTAGCATATTTGGGGGCTTAGTGTAAAATATGTTGTTTTTGTGGCAACCATCATTGGAAATGTTGTATGTGTTTAAGTGGTTAATCATCATGTTAATAAAAGTTGTTAAACACCCCTTCTGACACGGTTAATTCTGAAATCTTTATAAGAACCTATGACACTCAGGAGCTGTATTGTTAAGAGAGTAGTGTGCAGTTTAATGTCTACTGGTTTACAGAAAGCTGACGTGAAGTTAATGATTAGTTGTTTGTCTGATGTGCAGTAGGGAAGGGCGTAGTACAATGACATGGTACTAGGTACTGTATTAATTCAATATTATACAGTTATTTGGTATCACATACAGTCATGTCAGGCTGGAGAACTGACAGCCCACAAGCACAGAATTATAAACAGAACACAACAGACCATATTAACTGGGAAGCCATTCCCACTCTTGGGAGACCAAAAAGAGCTAGTTAAAAGCCATTGCCTGCAATATTCTGATAGGCTGCTAATTAGCAAGTAAGGTTGCTTGTTGTCAACAGAAGAGTCAGAGAAGGCACAATAGGTTACTGGTATGTTACTGTGAATTTTACAATCATTTACTGACATATGGTTTCCAGATAGGAAAAGACAAATTCCAGTAGTGAAACTACTGGACAACAGTCAATACCTTTTTTTTACAGTGGCGCTCATCAGTGCCACATGCTCTAACAGAATTAGTCAAATAGACCATGTCAAAAGAGACACTCAACTTCCAGCAACATTAACTATGAGACAGTTCAAATGCTACAACACTGCCACTGACGGTAGGCACAAATATATTTGACCACGTCCCCAAATATGCTAATGACCCCACCAGTACATTGCACCCACCTATCAAAGCAGGGGGACTGTTAAAATTGAAATCATGTAAATTATGCATTTTAAAGTAAAATATTCTGAATGACATTTGACACCTGGATTTTCACATGTGCTCAAATGTTGTCACATGTTCACATGTTGAAATTTTGCATCCCCATGTTGCCACATTTATTTCACATGAGATCCTATGACATCCTATTTCACGTTATCACATTAGTTGATATAAAAAAAGTAATCTTTATTTAACTATGCAAGTCAGTTATGAACAAATTCTTATTTACAATGACGGGAAACAGTGGGATAACTGCCTTGTTCAGGGGCAGAACAAGAGATTTTTACCTTGTCAGGTCTGGGATTTGATCCAGCAACCTTTCAATCACTGGCACACCACTCTAACCACTAGGCTACCTGATACCCCCATAAAATCATATTAAATTCACGTGTTTTTTTGCATGAGGGTTTTCCCTGAATTCGTATTGTGGTATGGATTGGAATAATTTCAGTATATGTGGACAGTATCATCACCATAGTGGAATTAATGTTTCAATGTGAAACATTTTATTCCACTCTGGAAAATCCTATTCACCTCTCTGAAGAATCAGTAGTGCTCCACCGTATAATACCTTCCCACATGTTATTACAGAAACTCCTTTACCCAGCCCTCCCCTTGGTGCTTGATCAACCAATCGAATCATAGTTTTTGCTTTAACAGCCAACCACAAGCCTACCTTGCCCTCTCTTCCTGTTGTTGCTAGAACAGTGATGTCAACTCTCCTGTGACATGATTGGCTGTGGAGGCTGTGCTGGGTTTCAGGTCGCTGCCTAGGCTGAGCAGCACAAAGGACTGGGGGAGAAAGCTGCATCCATCTCTGCATTGGAAGAATCCACTGGATTGGGAGAAGAAGACCAACGCCACAGGCTCCATTACCCACGTCTGCTCAGAGACCCAGACCGAGACTGCGCACAGCCAGAAAAAAATAGAGAGAGATATTTCAGGATGTAGAGAGAGAGAGGGATAGATACAGGGAGAGTCATAGATTTAGCACAAAAGATATAGATAAATATAGATTTGTATATAGACGGGAGGCAAAACAGGGCCGGTGCTACCTGCTGGGAGGTGCAATGAGGCTGTGTTATCGATACTGGCCAGACGCAGGTTGCAGCAACAGCAGCAGCAGCAGGGCATTCCTCCGGCTGGATGTCTGTTATTCTGAGGCAGTGCTGTGAGTGGTGCGTAGTACCACCAAATCCAGCACGACTGTGGCGGGGGAGAAAATCTCTGACATGCCCACGGAGATGCTTCAGTCAGAAGGCGTGGGCAAGGATGTCACCCTACCTGCTGCCACAGCCGGCCCGGCTCAACCCGGCGCGGTGCCATTGCGGATCCTCAACAAGGGGCCTGAATACTTCCGCAGGCAGGCCGCAGAGCAGCACCAACCCCATCGTATGAGCGCCGTGGAGAGGCTAGAGGCGGACAAGGCCAAGTACGTGAAGAGCCAAGAGGTGATCAACGCCAAGCAGGAGCCTGTGACGGCTGCTCTACTCCTGCCCAGCCCTCCTGGACCCCCTGGTGGCCCTGCATATGGTCCCAAGAGAGCTGGCAGCAGCCCTGCCCTCAAAGCCTCCAACAAAAACAACGGTAAATCTGATGTGGGCCAAGCCAAGCGTGCCAACCTCAATTTAGAGATCCTGCGGAATCTTCTCAACAGTTCAGAGAGTTGCATGGCGGGCCAGGGGAATGGGGCGAGGAGCTGGGCCCCACAGCGCTCCCGGTCCAGCGAGCTTCACCGCCGCTCCTTTGCTGAGTCGCTGCGGGTGTTCCCCACGCAGGGTGCCAACCTCAACCTGAGCGCCAGCCTTCTGCAGGAGCGGCCTGTCGAGGGCCTGCTGCACCTCTCACTCAGCTCCTCAGACTTGCGTTTGCCCCTCCGTGTGAAACCCGGCATTAGCGGTGGCTCCGGCCCGCCACCGCCACCCAAACCCCATGCCTCTGTTCCCCGGAGACCATCCCTGAACCGGTCCAAATCTGACCTGAGTGAGCGCTATGCCCGGGCAGGCGCTGACGTGGAGCGCTTCTTTAACTACTGTGGGCTGGACCCCGGGGAGCTGGAGGGCCTCGGTGTGGTGGAGAGCTTTGCCCGTGCCAACTCCGACCTCCTCTCCCTCAACTTCCGCAGCGCCAGCATGATCAGCTCCGACTGCGAGCGATCGCTGCATAGCAACGACAACCTGACAGACGACGCGGATTCGGCTGAGCGCGTCCCCTACGGAATATCTGCCGTCGAGCGCAATGCACGCGTTATCAAATGGCTGTATAGCATCAAACATGCACGAGAGTCTCAGAAAGTCTCCCATGTTTGAGAGGACTCAAGCTTTATTAGGTCATGATTAGCGGAACTAGCTACAAAAGGCATTCATAACCCCATCCATAAGCACTAAATAAATATAAATACTATATAGGTATTTGATAAACGCTTTGTGATGTATTGAACATAGCATCTTACAGTGCATTTATGTGAAAGTATAATATCATTATTGATATTTTTGAACCATTTGTAAATCAATAGTAAACTATAAATCATCATGTATTCTGCATTTGCTTATTTATTAACAGTAAGTTAATACAATTGAATTATTTTTTATTCATTATCATGCCAGATGTCATAGCACTAATGTCACTCATGAAGACATCCAGAAACACTATGAAATATCTACATGATAAAGAAACGTAAAATGTGTAAACATTAAACACTTGTTGGAGTACATGCATATGTATAGTAAAACATGCATATGTATAGTAAAACATGCATATGTATAGTAAAACATGCATATGTATAGTAAAACATGCATATGTATAGTAAAACATGCATATGTATAGTAAAACATGCATATGTATAGTAAAACATGCATATGTATAGTAAAACATGCATATGTATAGTAAAACATGCATATGTATAGTAAAACATGCATATGTATAGTAAAACATGTATATGTGTAAAGTATGTCTTGAATCATCGACAACAGGCCTTATACTGTATAAAGGTAAACACGGTTATATGGATTAGTGTTTATAAGAATTTCAAAAGCAGGCATTCAAATAGAAATGTTTCCAATTACAGAACCTTCCCACACTTCAAATTTGGACCTAAGGACTGCTAACCAAAGTTCCAACGAAAGGACAAGACATACCTACCCGCTGGTGGCAGTCCTAACGCCTCTGACCACAGAACATTAGCCTTCCTTTTCTTTTTATTTCCCTACGGTTCTACATGTTGAATCGACACCGTTCGTTGACACCCAGCAGGTGATCTACTGCGCACGGCCAACATTCGTGTTGGTCTGTCTTGTCCTTTAAGGATAAGATGCACTATAGGGTGATGCTATGTCAAACTGTGACGTTTTCATACGGTAACCCTATATACTGCTGTTTCATCATGTTTACCTAGTGCTTACAGTAAGGTTGTAAATGCTCCCTGTAGACACAGTGGATGTAATTCATTATCCATTATGCATTATTTGATCTACAATAGGTATTTGTGGTCCTGAAAACATTGTCCTGTCAGCCTGCATGCTTCCCCAAACCTGCAGTTCTCAGACAGAACCTTGATTTTAAGATGGCTGCTGTAGTACCTTACTATCTTTATAAAAAAAAACGGGGGAAAAAAATGAGTTAAGCAGCATTGGCACAGTCAGCATTGTCTGGGTACATGGACTGTTACTCAAAGTCATTCCCGAGGCTGAGCGCATTATGTCCTGCTATTTGCACTTCAGTGTTGATGCTTTGCTCCTGTGTGCTTTGATCAATACCCGCGTGTGTGTCTGTGTCCAAGCGCTGTGTGAATATAAACTCTTTAGCTGGCAAAGCATGTTATCAACTTCTATTTGGTTTTGTACTGGTTCTGTAGTTCCCTCCATGTGGTCACTGTTGTGTTCATTTGGCGAATTAGGACCGGATGGTTGCGTTTGGGGACTATTGGCTTGCTCTACGTGTCAATGCATCACCAATGCAATGTACCAGTGGCCCAAGATCTTTTTGTATTGTATAATGTATACTGTATAAGGACATGCATAGCACTTCAACTGCTACCATATCTATGAAAGACTCAATTCTGCTTGTTACTGTATTAAATAGCTTATTAACTGCTTAGGCCTTGTCTTTTATCAAATCAAATCAAATTTATTTGTCACATACACATGGTTAGCAGATGTTAATGCGAGTGTAGCGAAATGCTTGTGCTTCTAGTTCCGACAATGCTGTAATAACCAACGAGTAATCTAACCTAACAATTCCAAAACTACTACCTTATACACACAAGTGTAAAGGGATAAAGAATATGTACATAAAATATATGAATGAGTGATGGTACATAACGGCATAGGCAAGATGCAGTAGATGGTATCGAGTGCAGTATATACATATGAGATGAGTAATGTAGGGTATGTAAACAAAGTGGCATAGTTTAAAGTGGCTAGTGATACATGTATTACATAAAAATGCAGTAGATGATATAGAGTACAGTATATACATATACATATGAGATGAGTAATGTAGGGTATGTAAACATTATATTAAGTAGCATTGTTTAAAGTGGCTAGTGATATATTTTACATCAATTTCCATCAATTCCCATTATTTTAAAGTGGCTGGAGTTGAGTCAGTGTGTTGGCAGCAGCCACTCAATGTTAGTGGTGGCTGTTTAACAGTCTGATGGCCTTGAGATAGAAGCTGTTTTTCAGTCTCTCGGTCCCTGCTTTGATACACCTGTACTGACCTCGCCTTCTGGATGATAGCGGGGTGAACAGGCAGTGGCCCGGGTAGTTGTTGTCCTTGATGATCTTAATGGCCTTCCTGTGACATCGGGTGGTGTAGGTGTCCTGGAGGGCAGGTAGTTTGCCCCCGGTGATGCGTTGTACAGACCTCACTACCCTCTGGAGAGCCTTACGGTTGTGGGCGGAGCAGTTTCCGTACCAGGCGGTGATACAGCCCGACAGGATGCTCTCGATTGTGCATCTGTAGAAGTTTGTGAGTGCTTTCGGTGACAAGCCAAATTTCTTCAGCCTCCTGAGGTTGAAGAGGCACTGCTGCGCCTTCTTCACAACGCTGTCTGTGTGGGTGGACCAATTCAGTTTGTCTGTGATGTGTACGCCGAGGAACTTACTACCCTCTCCACTACTGTCCCATCGATGTGGATAGGGGGGTGCTCCCTCTGCTGTTTCCTGTATTCCACAATCATCGCCTTAGTTTTGTTGACGTTGAGTGTGAGGTTATTTTCCTGACACCACACTCCGAGGGCCCTCACCTCCTCCCTGTAGGCCGTCTCGTCGTTGTTGGTAATCAAGCCTACCACTGTAGTGTCATCCGCAAACTTGATGATTGAGTTGGAGGCGTGCATGGCCATGCAGTCGTGGGTGAACAGGGAGTACAGGAGAGGGCTCAGAACGCACCCTTGTGGGGCCCCAGTGTTGAGGATCAGCGGGGTGGAGATGTTGTTACCTACCCTCACCACCTGGGGGCGGCCCGTCAGGAAGTCCAGTACCCAGTTGCACAGGGCGGGATCGAGATCCAGGGTTTCGAGCTTGATGACGAGATTGGAGGGTACTATGGTGTTAAATGCTGAGCTGTAGTCGATGAACAGCATTCTCACATAGGTATTCCTCTTGTCCAGATGGGTTAGGGCAGTGTGCAGTGTGGTTGAGATTGCATCGTCTGTGGACCTATTTGGGTGGTAAGAAAATTGGAGTGGGTCTAGGGTGTCAGGTAGGGTGGAGGTGATATGGTCCTTGACTAGTCTCTCAAAGCACTTCATGATGACGGAAGTGAGTGCTACGGGGCGGTAGTCGTTTAGCTCAGTTACCTTAGCTTTCTTGGGAACAGGGACAATGGTGTCCCTCTTGAAGCATGTGGGAACAGCAGACTGGGATAAGGATTGATTGAATATGTCCGTAAACAAACCAGCCAGCTGGTCTGCGCATGCTCTGAGGACGCGGCTGGGGATGCCGTCTGGGCCTGCAGCCTTGCGAGGGTTAACACATTTAAATGTTTTACTCACGTCGGCTGCAGTGAAGGAGAGTCCGCATGTTTTGGTTGCGGGCCGTGTCAGTGGCACTGTATTGTCCTCAAAGCGGGCAAAAAAGTTATTTAGTCTGCCTGGGAGCAAGACATATTTCATCACATTTGAATTATCCTGCAAAACTTTTAGTAAGTTCTTTAAAAAATTGTTTTTTTACACAAATGGCAAAACCCCAAGCACATGTGTTGCGAAACCCTTCTCATAAAATCAACAGCCAATAAACAGGGAGTTCGCCTTTCTAGTCAGTGACCATTCCAACATATTTGCACTTACCAGTAATAAAATAAACCATGCTCTTGCATGTGTTAAAGGCCAGGTAAGATTTCCTGCTGTTTAATTGTCATTTCCTAAGGTTCTACAAATAACCACGTTGCCTTTGCATGCCTTTATTTATCATTTGAGTAGAAATGTGTGTGTGTGTCTTCTTCTCTCCATTCTACTCCCTTTTGATGAGGTCAGGGATGTAATCACTGTAGCTGTCCTGTCTGGCAATGAAAGAAAGAGTTTATGTACTTACCGCATCAGTGCTTTGAGGTGGTTTATGCAACCAAACACGAGTATACTACCTGAGATCTATTCAATCTCAAATGAATAGTGTCTCTGGGTAGGTATATGACCTAATGTTAGTGAATAGTGTCTCTGGTTGTGTATATGACCTAATGTTAGTGAATAGTGTCTCTGGTTGTGTATATGACCTAATGTTAGTGAATAGTGTCTCTGGTTGTGTATATGACCTAATGTTAGTGAATAGTGTCTCTGGTTGTGTATATAACCTAATGTTAGTGAATAGTGTCTCTGGTTGTGTATATGACCTAATGTTAGTGAATAGTGTCTCTGGTTGTGTATATGACCTAATGTTAGTGAATAGTGTCTCTGGTTGTGTATATGACCTAATGTTAGTGAATAGTGTCTCTGGTTGTGTATATAACCTAATGTTAGTGAATAGTGTCTCTGGTTGTGTATATGACCTAATGTTAGTGAATAGTGTCTCTGGTTGTGTATATGACCTAATGTTAGTGAATAGTGTCTCTGGTTGTGTATATGACCTAATGTTAGTGAATAGTGTCTCTGGTTGTGTATATGACCTAATGTTAGTGAATAGTGTCTCTGGTTGTGTATATGACCTAATGTTAGTGAATAGTGTCTCTGGTTGTGTATATGACCTAATGTTAGTGAATAGTGTCTCTGGTTGTGTATATGACCTAATGTTAGTGAATAGTGTCTCTGGTTGTGTATATGACCTAATGTTAGTGAATAGTGTCTCTGGTTGTGTATATGACCTAATGTTAGTGAATAGTGTCTCTGGTTGTGTATATGACCTAATGTTAGTGAATAGTGTCTCTGGTTGTGTATATGACCTAATGTTAGTGAATAGTGTCTCTGGTTGTGTATATGACCTAATGTTAGTGAATAGTGTCTCTGGTTGTGTATATGACCTAATGTTAGTGAATAGTGTCTCTGGTTGTGTATATGACCTAATGTTAGTGAATAGTGTCTCTGGTTGTGTATATGACCTAATGTTAGTGAATAGTGTCTCTGGTTGTGTATATGACCTAATGTTAGTGAATAGTGTCTCTGGTTGTGTATATGACCTAATGTTAGTGAATAGTGTCTCTGGTTGTGTATATAACCCAATGTTAGTGAATAGTGTCTCTGGTTGTGTATATAACCTAATGTTAGTGAAAAGTGTTTGTGGCCATGGAGGCACCTGTATAGTGTTTCTATTCCTATAGCTCAGGCTATGTGCAGTATACCAAACAGAATACATACAGAAGGTCATTTGGAGTTTCTGTACCTGTATTTTCCATCCCCAGTCTATTTTACTTGACAAGTCTGCGGATCAATTCCCTCTTCTCATCCCGCAACTTGCTAATCTTCATCTCATAGTCCTGCTCTCTCTTTCTCTGCTCTGTCTTTGAGCATCTCTCGCCTTCTCAACACACTGTCTCACCGTCTCCCAGGTTTTGTCTTACATTCTCCGGTATATCTTTTTTCTCTCCAGCTCCATCAATGTGTCTATGTATGCTTCCTTGTCTTTCTTTTTCTATTTCTTCCTTCTCTCCTTCCATCATCTCGCTCACTCTCCTTTTCTCCCTGCACCTCCTCTCTCACCTGCTCTATTTCGTTCTTGACCCTCTTCTCCATATACTCCCTCTTTCTCCCTCACATTTTTCATCCTCTCTACCTCTTTCTCTCTCCTCCATCCTCTATACAGTGCCTTGCGAAAGTATTCGGCCCCCTTGAACTTTGCGACCTTTTGCCACATTTCAGGCTTCAAACATAAAGATATAAAACTGTATTTTTTTGTGAAGAATCAACAACAAGTGGGACACAATCATGAAGTGGAACGACATTTATTGGATATTTCAAACTTTTTTAACAAATCAAAAACTGAAAAATTGGGCGTGCAAAATTATTCAGCCCCTTTACTTTCAGTGCAGCAAACTCTCTCCAGAAGTTCAGTGAGGATCTCTGAATGATCCAATGTTGACCTAAATGACTAATGATGATAAATACAATCCACCTGTGTGTAATCAAGTCTCCGTATAAATACACCTGCACTGTGATAGTCTCAGAGGTCCGTTAAAAGCGCAGAGAGCATCATGAAGAACAAGGAACACACCAGGCAGGTCCGAGATACTGTTGTGAAGAAGTTTAAAGCCGGATTTGGATACAAAAAGATTTCCCAAGCTTTAAACATCCCAAGGAGCACTGTGCAAGCGATAATATTGAAATGGAAGGAGTATCAGACCACTGCAAATCTACCAAGACCTGGCCGTCCCTCTAAACTTTCAGCTCATACAAGGAGAAGACTGATCAGAGATGCAGCCAAGAGGCCCATGATCACTCTGGATGAACTGCAGAGATCTACAGCTGAGATGGGAGACTCTGTCCATAGGACAACAATCAGTCGTATATTGCACAAATCTGGCCTTTATGGAAGAGTGGCAAGAAGAAAGACATTTCTTAAAGATATCCATAAAAAGTGTTGTTTAAAGTTTGCCACAAGCCACCTGGGAGACACACCAAACATGTGGAAGAAGGTGCTCTGGTCAGATGAAACCAAAATTGAACTTTTTGGCAACAATGCAAAACGTTATGTTTGGCGTAAAAGCAACACAGCTGAACACACCATCCCCACTGTCAAACATGGTGGTGGCAGCATCATGGTTTGGGCCTGCTTTTCTTCAGCAGGGACAGGGAAGATGGTTAAAATTGATGGGAAGATGGATGGAGCCAAATACAGGACCATTCTGGAAGAAAACCTGATGGAGTCTGCAAAAGACCTGAGACTGGGACGGAGATTTGTCTTCCAACAAGACAATGATCCAAAAAATAAAGCAAAATCTACAATTTAATGGTTCAAAAATAAACATATCCAGGTGTTAGAATGGCCAAGTCAAAGTCCAGACCTGAATCCAATCGAGAATCTGTGGAAAGAACTGAAAACTGCTGTTCACAAATGCTCTCCATCCAACCTCACTGAGCTCGAGCTGTTTTGCAAGGAGGAATGGGAAAAAATGTCAGTCTCTCGATGTGCAAAACTGATAGAGACATACCCCAAGGGACTTACAGCTGTAATCGCAGCAAAAGGTGGCGCTACAAAGTATTAACTTAAGGGGGCTGAATAATTTTGCACGCCCAATGTTTCAGTTTTTGATTTGTTAAAAAAGTTTGAAATATCCAATAAATGTCATTCCACTTCATGATTGTGTCCCACTTGTTGTTGCTTCTTCACAAAAAAATACAGTTTTATATCTTTATGTTTGAAGCCTGAAATGTGGCAAAAGGTCGCAAAGTTCAAGGGGGCCGAATACTTTCGCAAGGCACTGTACCTCTTTCTCTACCACCTTCAACTTCTCTACCTCTTTCTCCTTCCTCCTCTCTACCTCTTTCTCGCTCTCTCCCTCATCTTCTCTTCCTCTTTCTCTCTCTCCTTCATCCTCTCTACCTCTTTCTCTCTCCTTCCTCCTCTATACCTCTTTCTCTACCCCTTCAACTTCTCTACCTCTTTCTCCTTCATCCCCTCTACCTCTCTCCACCTGCTGAGTTTAAGGATTCAGACTTATGGGTGTCATTCAGGCTTATAGGTTTGCATTGTGCTCTGCTTCAAGTGTTCAGCAAAAGTGACTCTGAAGTGGAATTTAAGTGCAAGATTGTTGGGTATGTTGTCATGACAACAGCATTGTGATGCCCCAGAACCAGAATGATGACATTACGGTACTCCAGAGTTCTGGTCCTATCCTGTCTGTGTTGGCCTGCTCCCTATGTAAACTAGCATTTCATTCTCACATGTATGCCCCTACACCAAATATTCTTAGAAATAAATCTATAAAATAATGGGTTCTCCTCCATTTCTGTCTCCAATACACAAACCATAGAGATTAGGCTAATAGGCTATTTCTATGACACAAACTGCTTTCTCAGTTGACTAAAGACGAATCTCTGCTAGGCTACTACATATAATTGTTCAATCAATTAACAGTTAGATGAATGGCAAAGCAGTTAGATGAGGAACAGAAAACGAATAAAATACTGAAAAATGTAATGTTTTATTAAAACCTCTCTGATATACTAATTTAAAGAAAACACATGTTTTTATTTTCCACTATGTTCACTTATATAGATATCTAACACAGTCAAACGCCTTAAGGGACTATTCTTATTGCGCTTTTAAGCTATACAGCAGCCGTTCTAGGTAACTGATCTGGCTGTTACGTTACCTTGTCCTATAATAAATGGGCTGGACAAGGTCGCGCAAGACGCGCATAGCCGCCTAGCTGTCTCCACAACAAACGTACGGATATCAGAAACGGTTACACCTCAATGGAAAAAACAGCACAGTAGACTAGACCATTTGCGACCGTGCATGTATAACGGACAGTCAATATATCGCATAATAAAAACACATATAAGTAGGCTATTCTCTCGGTCTTCCTCGCGCTTGCCAGGTGAGTTTTGGCGTTTTACTCCTGTCTTTTATTTTCTCAAACATAACAATGTAGGCAATTTCTCAATTAAGCTACACATCCCCATCTATATTGCAAATAGCCACAATGATGCATACAATATAGTCTTTAAATTGATGCTTTAGAAGAAAAACGCCAAATAACCGACATTATTTTTTGTCCGGCATATTAGGGTGGTAGTCTATTGTTAGCATAATATTGCGCGTGGTATTTATCAATGTTGGACACGGTTATATCTCTGCCTCCCGTTTCCTTCTCTTACATTTTGGCTACAGTGTTTAGTTCACGCTTTTTATTCGTATCAAATATGAGTAGCCTATTATATTCGCAGGTCATATCTGAGGAGTTGGCTAATTCGTCCCTCTGGTTTAGGTTCACTGCGTCTAATGCTCCCTTGTATAAAAATAGCTGGAAGCATCTCAATGGGGTTCGCGTCATAATGCGGTTTTTCGATGAATTTTTATACTAGGCTTATGCTTTGATGTCTCATGAATAAATCCCTTACGGGGAATGAGAACATAGCCTAACTCATGTGCAGTTTGATAAACATCAATTAAAATAGACAGGAGCTTGTTTTCATGGATTCGATTTGGCGCTGCCCTGGATTACTGAAATAACAATATTGGGTTTAGGCCTATCCGCATTTAGTCAACATTTGATAGGACTGCCAGCTAGACCAAGACGACCTTTGATGTACATTTTTCAGACATAAATTAGGTAGTTGTTGATGTATTAGACATTACCAGTTAGGCCTACAGATGCTGAAAGCCTGTAATTACACAGAGGAATAAGGGAAACCTATTAGAATAGCTATGAGTCTTTGCTGACAATCTTTTGCAACTTTTCTCTTTAGAAACCACCATGTCGCTGTATCCATCATTGGAGGACATGAAGGTGGATCAATTTATACAGGTAAGAGTCCTACATTTGTTTCAACACTCCAGAAACACCTAATGCATTGTTATTGAGCACATGTATAACTAATTGGCCTCATTATTTTACCAGGCTCGAAGTAGTACTTACTCCGCCAGTCCAAGCAAGACACCTGCTCTACTTGCTGTACAGGATGCTCCAAATCCAAATCCTGTGGAGGAAGAAACAGGTAACCAATTCCTCCCATAAGTCTTCCATTATCAATAATGCAGTCTGGATATGTTGTAATGTCTTCACGTGCTGACTCTACTAACCTTTTGATATCATGTCTCACAAATGATGGTAGAATTGTATCCACTTTTAGAGCAAATGGGAAATAATTATTGATCGTAGCTTGCCTTTGTTTCTCATTTCACTGTATCTGTTGGTGTTGGTTGCCTTGCAGGACTCTACCCCAAACTGTACCCTGAGCTCTCAGAGTTCATGGGGCTGAACCTCAGTGAGGATGCACTTCGCCAGGCGCTGTCCATGGTACCAGCAGAAGACTACTCTGGGGTAATCACACACTGCGTTTATAATTTGATATAAAATGGTGGCAGGGTTGATTTTGTTGAATTTCAGTCCACGGTCCTGAAATAAAATACAATTGACACCAACCCTGTTTACTATTACTTTACTATCATGTCTCTGTTTAATCTAAAACTGCAGAAATGAACCATAAAGTAACGTTAATTGTCATCTACTCCATGGGATGCTGATGAATGTTCTCACCTCTGTGGCTCTTTGAGAGTGATATGCTAGCTCTGTGTGGTTTCTGCAGGCAGTGGCTCCCAGGACTTCCGCTCTGAGCTACATGAGCGCTCCGGTCACAGGGAATGACTGTGGCATCCGCAGGGCTGAGATACGACAAGGCATCAGGGAGGTCATCCTCTGCAAGGACAGCGACGGCAAGATCGGACTGCGCCTCAAATCTGTGGACAATGTAAGACACTGGCACTATTCAATGACTTGTCAAGTAATATAAAACGATCCAGTTGGAAGTATGAACAAAATAGTAGGCTACCCTAGGTTTTCCCTTTAGCAAGCCTGACTATAGCACCACTTTTGTACTGAAAATGTCTCCCTTGGATACAGTTCTGTTGCTGAGTATCAGTGTTGCTTGGCAGGGTGTGTTTGTTCAGCTGGTACAGGCGAACACTGCCGCGGCATTGGGAGGCCTGCGCTTTGGAGATCAGGTGCTGCAGATAAACGGGGAGAACTGCGCTGGGTGGAGCACGGACAAGGCCCACAAGGTGCTGAAGAACGCCAGCGCCGAGAGGATAGCCTTTGTGGTACGGGACAGGTGAGCTCCCACCAGCCATTCATAATTCAACTGAGGATCCAGTTACATCACTGAATTATTGACTTGACTTGGTCCATCATGCTTCGGGATGAGGATACTGTGTGCCAAAACACTCTAGCTGCAACAGATATCATTATAGTACTGTGGTGTGTATTATAGTGTTTGCAACTGTACATTTCCTCTGACAGACCATTTGAGCGCACCATCACCCTGCACAAAGACATCAACGGCCAATTGGGTTTCATCTTTAAGAAGGGGAAGATCACCTTTATCGTGAAGGACAGTTCTGCTGCCCGCAACGGCCTCCTGACTGATCACCACATTTGTGAAGTCAATGGGCAGAATGTCATTGGACTTAAGGTAAACAAGCTGTCCTGATTGGTTGCACTCAAAAACAAGCAATGTTTTCACAATCATTTTTTTCTTTGATCCTTTTGCTGTATTCATCAGAAAATGTGTATTTTTTTGTCAATTTGCTGTTCTGTTCTTTGTGCCAGCAATTGCTCACTTTTCCCCTCTGCTTTTGTTCCTGGGTTCAGGATCCCCAGATTACAGACATCTTGAACTCCGCTGGTGGAGTGATAACTGTCACGGTGACACCCACTATCATCTTTGAGCACATGACGAAAAAGTGAGTACGATGTATCGAGGGATCTGTTGAAACGGACACAAAAACCATTAACCACTAATCGCCCCAGAAATCTAAAATTAACAGAATATTGATTGGTTTTCAACAGTAATACTGTGAAACCACATAAGGGGTGGAAATGCCTATGGGAATATGCTAATATAAAAGTCTGTCTTTGTAGGACACTAGTCTCGCGATCCCAGAACTCTCCTTTTCGTTCTGGAGAAACCGCGATTTGGCATCTCGAGGCTAGGACACGGTCACGCCCACAGGACAGTCTGGGAGGAACAATCATTGATATTCTGTCCATCTGTTTCTCTCTACGTTTCTCCAGGATGTCTTCCAGCATTGTGAAGAGCCTAATGGATCACTCTATCCCGGAGGTGTGAGGGCGGCAGTCATGTGATGGGAAATGAAGAGGAGTACCAATAACGTTATATGAATTGATGAGAAATGATGATTCTGCTGAGTTGTGCTCATGACCCCATGTCTCCACGCTGCATCCTGCGTTCGTGAAACAGACCAGTCACATGTGCATCTTTATGCCATTACTTCAATCAAAACCCATAACCATGTTTCTGCGATTAAAAAAGTCAAGTGTGTAAAATCATCTCTGTACAGTATGTTTGTTTCAAGCTCTAAAAGAAGTCCGTATGGATTCAGATGTCGATTCCTGCAGCGCTAGAGGAGTTATGGTTTTGAATTACCCCACAAATTCAGGTTAACAGATTTGATTTTATAGGGTCCTGAGCAATAGACCCCCGTCTTGCCCAATGGGCTAAAGCTCCATTGTAGCCAGTCTTTGGATTGAATGATACCTTGAGCTCATCAATGAACAAATCTCATACCCTCCTTTTTTTGTCCGTGGAAATGACTTTACTCTTCTATGACTTTGTAGTCAAGTGACACAATCTATCTTCTTCTGTACTTTGAATTACCCGTATTTTTTTGCCCTCTTCTATTGTATACGTTTGAAATGTTTCACACGTATGCCTTCTAGTACATGTTGTAAGCTTTAAGAACAAACTATTTACCTGAGAAAGTGAAAATGCTTGGGTGTTTGAAGGTATCCTAACATAATAATATTCAAAACCAGCCCACAATAATATGTAGATACTATAATTTAGTTTAATCTCAACTGTATGTCATTTCTATCAATCCATTCCTGCATATATTGGTGGGTTAAAATGCCCTGCATGATCATCAACGTCATTTTCGCACAAAATACACAATTGTGTTTTACTATTGACAGCTTTCCAGTGTTAATTAAATAAAGCCATACAAACGTTCCTCTTCGTTTCATGTCTTCTGCTATGTTTACAGTGAAACCTAACATTACCACAAAATGACACCAAGAAAAAATACACTTATATTCACAGATGTGCAATATTTTATTGAGCAGGATCTGTACAGTACACAAAAGCTGGGAGGACATACTGCAGCAACATAACACTGTTAGCCCTGAGGCATGAAAGATAGTAGACATCCCGATTTACAGCATAGTTTGTCTCAGCAACCTCACTCAAATACATTCACTTACGTCACTAGGAGGGCACTGCTTCGTTTTTAGCTACTTCCCATTAGGCCAAATGCTGCTGGCAGCTTTTACTTACAGTGCTAGTAGTGGTACTAGATTCTGAGTACATTTTGTTACATATTACTTACAACTGTTACACCTGTCTAAGGATTACAAGGACTCGCAAATAAACTGATCACAGTGGAGACAACTGTGCAATCGAAAGCAATAGGAAAAGGGGAGGTTAAACTACATCTAAATTGGAGGTTTCCCCCTCACAAATCCGATGTATATAAAAAAAGTCTAAATGTGTAATTTTACACAAATGGAAAACATGTATCATAGTACTTAAAACTATGTTCCAATACTGCAATTACATTCTACAGTACTTGGCTATGTAACTACCTTGTTAATACAGGTTTAAGCTCCACATAATGTAAATACAATCTAAAGTAATAAAACAAGATGGGTCATCTCTATTAAAATGGATGTACAGGGTGGTATATGGTTAGTTACAGTGCATTGGCAGTCTATGCCATAGCACAACGCTTCAGTAACACACATATTTATCTTGCTATAGCAAGGTTGACAAACTTGAAAGAAATGCACTCTTTGCATGGGTGAGAGTTCCTGAGTCTACTCAGTCACAGTAAAGCAGTTCCCCAAATACAGTTGGGCCAAAGCGCTTATAAACATTATTTAGAATTATGCCTCAGTGTAAGTTCAACAGTTAGGTGCATTAATATATTCCTTTTTTATTTTATTTTTTATTTTAAATCTACAATAACTCTTGGACATTTCCCATGCATTAGCAATGAATTACTGCTGCTCTCAAATGAAAATTGTGGGTGAAAATAAATTTGAATGAATATATTTTTATGTAGCATGTGTGTATTTAATAATACTATGAACGGAGTGGATTTCTATAGAGCTTTTCCAGCTGCTCAAAGTGTGTTACATTGTACATTTATTTATTGTCATGATAATCTCTACTGCAGGTATTTCTGAAACACTGCTTGCTATACAGTTTGTTTTGTGCCAGAGGTTTATTCCGACCACTATGCGGTCAATTACATCATGATTAAATGGTCAGTCGCTAAGGCACTATGACAACTGAATGAAACAATAGACTGACAAGCAAAACATGCTGTACAGTAAGATAATGTAAAAAAAAATAAAAAAAAATCTAAAGAAACCTGGGTTGACTGTCTGGCAAAAGCATTGAAGTGCAAAATTAGCAAGGGAATGCTGCAAGAGGGCATGTGCAGAATCTAATCATCGCCATACCACCCTCACTAGGTTCAAATGGACATTTCTATTGGCTAACATGATTGAGGATGGCCAATATGTTACGCTAACATGATTGAGGATGGCCAATATGGTACGCTAACATGGTTGAGGATGGCCAATATGGTACGCTAACATGGTTGAGGATGGCCAATATGGTACGCTAACATGGTTGAGGATGGCCAATATGGTACGCTAACATGGTTGAGGATGGCCAATATGGTACGCTAACATGGTTGATGATGGCCAATATGGTACGCTAACATGGTTGAGGATGGCCAATATGGTACGCTAACATGGTTGATGATGGCCAATATGGTACGCTAACATGGTTGATGATGGCCAATATGGTACGCTAACATGGTTGAGGATGGCCAATATGTTACGCCAACATGGTTGAGGATGGCCAATATGGTACGCTAACATGATTGAGGATGGCCAATATGTTACGCAAACATGGTTGAGGATGGCCAAGTTGTTACGCAAACATGGTTGAGGATGGCCAATATGTTACGCAAACATGGTTGAGGATGGCCAAGTTGTTACGTAAACATGGTTGAGGATGGCCAATATGTTACGTTAACATGATTGAGGATGGCCAATATGGTACGCTAACATGATTGAGGATGGCCAATATGTTACGCTAACATGGTTGAGGATGGCCAAGTTGTTACGCTACCATGGTTGAGGATGGCCAAGTTGTTACACTACCATGGTTGAGGATGGCCAAGTTGTTACGCTAACATGGTTGAGGATGGCCAAGTTGTTACGCTAACATGGTTGAGGATGGCCAAGTTGTTACACTAACATGGTTGAGGATGGCCAAGTTGTTACGCTAACATGGTTGAGGATGGCCAAGTTGTTACGCTAACATGGTTGAGGATGGCCAAGTTGTAACGCTAACATGGTTGAGGATGGCCAATGTTACGCTAACATGGTTGAGGGTGGCCAAGTTGTTACACTAACATGGTTGAGGGTGGCCAAGTTGTTACGCTACCATGGTTGAGGGTGGCCAAGTTGTTACGCTAACATGGTTGAGGATGTCCAAGTTGTTACGCTAACATGGTTGAGGATGTCCAAGTTGTTACGCTAACATGGTTGAGGGTGGCCAAGTTGTTACGCTAACATGGTTGAGGATGGCCAACATGTTACGCTAACATGGTTGAGGATGGCCAAGTTATTACGCTAACATGGTTGAGGATGGTTATATTGTTCATAATTAGATTTTGTTTGAGAACTCCAGACAGGAGTATGATTGTTGTCCCTTCTAACTGGACCAGTATATTTGTAAAGTCATATGTGCAATGATAATGCATTACCATCTCTGGGTGAGCCAGCCAGCAGGCCAGCCAGCCTATGTAGTTACCTTGACCGACGATGATAGTCTCTTTGGTTGGAGCCAGACAGTATAAAAGATGTCTCATTGTGAGTGTCCCTCTTGGACTTCACCTCGGTACATACACGTACAGAGGGACTATCTAGCACCGTGGTCAACAGTCAAGTTTCCAGAAGATGATCTGCTTGTCTTCGCCACCTGTGATCACTGTGCTACACTGCTCGTTCATCCACATCGCTGTGACTGCACCTGGTCAGGGCCGAAGAAAAATAAAAGATTAAGAGCAATTTATTCTGCACATGTATACACGAGGGACCGTTTGAATGATACCAGATTTAATTGAAGTGTACTGGTATTCATTTATGCTGTTTCATTTGTGTTTTGGCATTTTAGTGATGATGTTTGGTGTACCTGAATGTCCAGGGATCCTGGTTGTCACTTTGTTGCTTAGCAGGTCCAGGACCTGGAGGTGTCCGGACTGACCGCCCGACAGGACCGTGTTCCCGTCCCAGCAGAAACAACTGTCCCCAGGGACATGGTAACAGTCAGGCAAGGGTCATTATATTTATGCAGATGCACATTATGAGCCAGGGACGAATGAAGATACAGGTAACCTGTTCTATTCTGGCCCCTCGCCTCTGTTCACAAACCCAGGGTTGGATAGGTGTAAGAAATACAGCAGAAGCTACACTCAGCTAATTAGAGGGATTCAAGAGGCTATCACCATATTGCTTTACCCGGTAAGTTCCTTCCAGATCTTTCTGAGCAGGGACTAAAGGAAGTTGCCATGGACTGAAATGGAAGTGGGACAGAGTGGGTGTGGCCTTACCGCTGCTCCTCATCAGCTTGCACAGACGAGATCATCATGCCCGTCTGGACGTCGATTACCTTCAGACACGAGTCCTCTCCTACACTCAAGATGTGTCTGCTGTCTGTGAAAATAAATAAATGCCTTTGATAAGCTGGCTCAGTCATGCTTGGTGTATATTATGCAGAGATAGCGAAGGTGTAGAGTGAAAGGGAGTAATTATAAACCCCATTGACAATGACCAGCAGACCTCATTAATTGTATTACTCTAGTACAGTTATTCCTGTGGGTGGCGGCCTCAATGATAAGGGTTAAACTACCAGTAAACGTGTTTTAAATGCTCCCATGTATAGTCCATACTGGGACTGAGGGACGTATTAGTTAATATTACATACGTACCAGGACTAAAGGCCACATCGTGGATCTTTCCTGAATGGCAGTGGACTTGATGGAGTTGTACTGAGCTACTGGTATCCCAAATGGTGACGGTTCCATCCTTAGTCCCCGAAACCAACAAAGTACCTGCTGGGTTTAGGTTAATAGTGTTCACCTGGACATGGAGAAAACATAGGTTAGGGCAAGGCTGTTGGACAGAAAGACTCAAACAGATCGCAAACAGTAAAGTAATTTCTGAGAGACACGTTAGTATCATGTGAGGTGATAGGCAGGCCCTTACCCCCGCTTCGTGTTCAAACTCTGCCAGCAACTGGAATTGGCATCTCTTATTATTCGCGATATCGGCAGAGTCACATTGCCAAACCTTCAATAGAAATAGAAATATTAACATTCATACAGGCCTATTATATTGTCAAACAGCTGAATTAGAAATGAATTAAGCAATACAAAGATCATTTGGAAAAAGGCTGTCCTTTTACACCCCTGGTGTTCATCATCAAGATCATGATGTGTCCCTAACCTTGACTGTCGAGTCCCAGGATGCAGTGTAAAGCTGGTTGTCCTTCCAGCACATCTTACTGATGGCATCATCATGACCCATCAACGTGTCCTGACGCCTGCCAAATGGTATCGAGTAGAAATACCTGGGGAGGAAGAACACTGAGTATGAATGGATGTGATGAAATATTAATGTTGTGCTGACTGGAATAGGCCATGTTGTGCTGACTGGAATAGGCCATGTTGTGCTGACTGGAATAGGCCATGTTGTGCTGACTGGAATAGGCCATGTTGTGCTGACTGGAATAGGCCATGTTGTGCTGACTGGAATAGGCCATGTTGTGCTGACTGGAATAGGCCATGTTGTGCTGACTGGAATAGAACATGTTGTGCTGACTGGAATAGGCCATGTTGTGCTGACTGGAATAGGCCATGTTGTGCTGACTGGAATAGGCCATGCTGTGCTGACTGGAATAGGCCATGTTATGATGAATAATGTTAAGGTAATGGTCAAGTGATGAACTGAAAATGCTCACACATTATTGTCCCAAGAGGAGCAGACTACGGCCTTATCCTCTGGTAGCATCAAGCACGATGATAATGCCTGCAGGAAAAAAATGCAGAATACCAATTCATACATTCATCTCATAATAATGTAAATGGTTTCACAGTAAAGGGTGCGAGAGGGGATAACATTCTGCTCAGTACCATGTTGGAGAAGGACATGCTTCTCTGCAATCCATTAGACTCTCTGGAGAACATCTTCAGTGTCGAGTCTGGAGGAGACAAGTACTTTTAGTCCTTATCAGACTTCAATAGCAAATGATACTCATATTAATTGGACATTCATGTTCAAATGGAAAGGCTCAGCAATATTTGAATTCACCATATGCTAAAACATAACCAAAGTCTACTTTACAAGCTGATAGGTTTTCCAGACCTTGTGATGTTGTGAAGACAGACGACGCGGTCCGCGTCACTGCGATGCCCGTCACAGCCCTGTGTTTTTGCAAGGAGTGTATTCAGTCAGAGGTGATCAAGTTGAAAAGTCACCGTCCAAGAACAGGGTGAACATATTTTAGGGGCGGAGAGAAAAATGACAGTTTAAATTCTCACTCACTCTTTATGGATTTTGTGGGTAGACATCAACTTGAGTTTAGCTATGTTGTTCCAAGCCAGTCTCCTAGTCTCTTCGGTTAGGTCTTCAAAGGAGGAGTCCTCACTGGTGGATGCTAAAAAAGAAGAACGGGTTAATTAACACTACACCTCCAAACTTCAACAACTGGCACTTGCGATTATATCGCAAAAGCAAAAACGTTGAGTCTGACTGGGAAAAAGATCCAACAAACCGACATTTTGCAATGTCAGTATTTGATTGACTGTCTGTCTGTCAGTACAAGTGAGTGAGTTTGTTCCCTGTGTTTGTCTGTCGGTCAGTGTGTGGGTGAGGGTGTTACCTGGAGAAAGCTCGTTGAGGGGTGTGTTTACACTGGGTGTTCGCGATATGCTCTGGAATCTGGGTGTTATCCTCTGTGGGTGTGGGGTGGTGAACAGTTGCGTCGGGGTTTGCCCAAACTCCAGGATCTGAATCAACATGGCAATCTTCTCATTGGGGTCCTCTATACTGTTCAGAGGGAGAGAACAGTTAAGGAAACAGTATTTCATCAATCATTTAATCAGTTTCCTGGATATGTCTGAAATATGGAGAGGCGGATAACACTAATGCTTTCATTACCTATCACAGTCGATGCCACCCTCATATGTCAACGGATGGAACACTGCCATTAAAACCAGGGAAATCAACATCATTACATCACACCCATATGAATTAAAAACAAGGTTTCATCATCAGGCAAATGGATACTCAGTCTCTGATAAGATCCTAGGGTCTTGTACCATTGTGGGCTGCCACGGCTTCACTTCCTTTTTGCTTGAAGCCAAACACCAGGTCGATCCACTCGTGCAGGTGTTCTGACACGTACTGACTCTCCAGCGCTTTCTGACTCTTCTGAAGAAAATCACTGGCATCTACACCATACATACAGGAAGGAGAATAATGAACATAAACAACACACACAACCAAAATAATATCACTAAAAATACAACACCCGAAAAATGGTTTCCCTGTTGTAGTTGTTACCTGCAGCCCATGGCGGAAGAACTACATCTTGAACCGAGCTTCCACCTTGCCTCTTCCCCAAATCCAGACTAAGGCAGTTTAACAGAAAGCTGGGGTCATTCCCATAGAAGTCTGGGATTAACTGAAACAGATGGTTGACGAGGAAACAGCCACATGTGACAGAAATAATGTGCAAAGGGAGATTTGGTATTATACAATTCTGATCATTATAAAATATTTTCCACTCAAGGTACTTTTTACCTCTTTGAAGTCAGTTGCACCTTCTAAGCAATTTTTCCACGTTTCTCCAATGCTGCAAACACATTAATAAACCCATTTTTCAACAATATGGCATGGTTGATTCAGTCAAATATTGTAAACCTAATTGGCTAACCCTTTACATTAAAGCTGCAATATGCAACTTTTCGTGTGACCAGACCAAATTCACTTAGAAGAGTGTGTATAGATCTGTCATTCTCATTGAAAGCAAGTCTAAAAAACAGTAGTTCTATACACACTATTTCTATGCTTCCCATTCTTAAGTTTATTTTTTGAGTCTTCTACGTTTGGATTTGTACACCAGCTTCAAACCACTGAAAATAAAACATTTTTGGTTATGGAAAAGATATTTCACAGCAGTTTAGATGGTACAATGATTCTCTACACTATACTTGCTTGTTTTGTCACATAAACTGAAATGATGCGAACTATTAGAATTTTAGCAACCAGGAAATGGCGCAGCTATTTCTGCATAGTGCATCTTTAAATTGCCCCTATTACTATGTAACTACACAGCAACAACTGTAGTAACATAGTAGTTGCACAATTGGAACAAGAAATGTGTAATATCTACTTGCTGAAGGTTATTCCACATGTGTAATTACTGATGCTATTGCACATTTTCTTGTTCCACTGTGTAACTAACCTTTTGTAATTACATGTTTGAAAGTCAGCTCTGAATTACCATGTCACTTACTCAAACCAAAATCTGATCTTGTTACACGTGCCACTACCAATGAATCCACATGTAATACAAAGGTTGATAAATAGTCTAGGACCTTCACCAACCTATGTTAGTACGTTTTACTAACTAATACTAGTACATTTTACTAATAGTTATTGCTTTGAGTCTGGAATATGAATCTTTGTCAAATCCATAAGAGTCTAAGCCCTGTCTAAGCCGGGGGAGGGAAGTACTACTAAGCTATATGGAATCGTTTTAAGAAGGTCATACCAAGCATCCTTTTGCGATTTGATTTTAAAAAACATGTAAGACCCATTGAAGAATCCCAAAAATATATACAAAAAATATTTGATTTAAAAATTGATTTGCCTTACTGCGACACCACATGACCAAATGTATGTGGACAGCTGCTCATCGAACATCTCATTCCAAAATCATGGGCATTTATATGGAGTTGGTCCCCCCTTTACTGCGATAACAGCCTCCACTCTCTGGGAAGGCTTTCCACTAGATGTTGGAACATTTCTGCGATAACAGCCTCCACTCTTCTGGGAAGGCTTTCCACTAGATCTTGGAACATTGCTGCGATAACAGCCTCCACTCTCTGGGAAGGCTTTCCACCAGATGTTGGAACATTGCTGCGGGGAGCATTAGTGAGGTCGGGCACTGATGTTGGGCGATTAGACCTGGCTCACAGTCAGCGTTCCAATTCATCCCAATGGTGTTCGATGGAGTTGAGGTCAGGGCTCTATGCAGGCCAGTCAAGATCTTTCACACCGATCTCGACAAACCATTTCTGTATGGACCTCGCGTTGCACTTTTTTGTCATGCTAAAACAGGAAAGGGCCTTGCCCAAACTGTTGCCACAAAATTGGAACCACAGAAATCGACTAGAATGCCATTCTATGATGTAGCGTTAAGATTTCCCTTCACCAGAACCATGAGAAACAGTCCCAGGCCATTATTCCTCCTCCACCACACTTCACAGTTGGCACTATGCATTGGGGCAGGTAGCGTTCTCCTGGCATTCGCCAAACACAGATTTGTCCGTCAGTTTGCCAGATGGTGAAGCGTGATTCATCACTCCAGAAAACACATTACCACTGCTCCAGAGTCCAACGCCGGCGAGCTTTTCACAACTCCAGCAGATGCTTTGCCTTGTGCATGGTGATCTTAGGCCATGGAAACCCATTTTCTGAGCGATATAAGAAAGATCAGGAAACATTGGTTCTGTTTTTACATGTATTTTACACCTTATTTTTGGCACTAAATATTCTCCATACACAGTGCATTTGGAAAGTATTCAGACACCTGGACCTTGGCTGCATTCTGTCTTAAACTAAAATTGATGAAATTAGGCCTCCCGAGTGGCGCAGCGGTCTAAGGCACTGCATCGCAGTGCTTGAGGCGTCCGCGACCAGGAGACCCATGAGGCAGAGCAATGCACGCTGACACGGTTGTATTATGTTTCCTCCGACACATTGGTGAGGCTGCCTTCCGGGTCAAGCAAGTGGTGCGGCTTTGCAGGGTCGTTTTTCGGGGGAGAATAAATGGCTCTCGACCTTCGCCTCTCCAGAGTCCGTACAGGAGTTGCAGCGATGGGAAATAAATATATATTTGATTAAATTGAGTAAAAAACTATCTACACAATAAAAAAAAATAAAAAAAATCACAGACCGTTTACTCAGAACTTTGTGGAAGCACCTTTGGCAGAGATTACAGCCTTGAGTCTTCTTGGGTATGACGCTACAAGCTTGGCACACTTGTATTTGGGCAGTTTCTCCCATTCTTCTCTGCAGATCCTCTCAACCTCTGTCAGGTTGGATGGAGAGCATTGCTGCACAGCTATTATCAGGTGTCTCCAGCGATGTTAGATCAGGTTTAAGTCCAGGCTCAGGCTGGGCCACTCAAAGACATTCAGAGACTTGTCCCGAAGCCACTCTGCATTGTCTTGGCTGTGTGCTTAGGGTCGTTTTCCTGTTGGAGGGGGAACCTTCGCCCCAGTCTGAGGTCCTGAGCGCTCTGGAGCAGATTTTTATTCAACGATCTCTCTGTACTTTGCACTGCTCATCTTTCCCTCAATTCTGACTAGTCTCCTAGTCCCTACCGCTGAAAAACATCTCCATACATGATGCTACCACCACACTTCCACGTAGGGATGGTGCCAGGTTCCCTCCAGACGTGGCGCTTGGCATTCAAGCCAAAGAGTTCAATCTTGATTTAGTGAGACCAGAGAATCTTGCTTTTTGTGGTCTGAGAGTCCTTTAGGTACCTTTTGGCAAACTCCAAGTGGGCTGTCATGTGCCTTTAATTGAGGAGTGGCTTCCGCCTGTCCACTCTACCATAAAGGCCTGATTGGTGTTGTCCTACTGGAAGTTTCTCAGTCACCTCCCTGACCAAGGTCCTTCGCCCCCAATAGCTCAGTTTGGTCGGGCGGCCAGGTCTAGGAAGAGTCTTGGTGGTTCCAAACTTATTCCATTTAAGAATGATGGAGGCCACTGTGTTCTTGGGGACCTTCAATGATTCAGAAATGTTTTGGTACCCTTCCCCAGATCTGTGCCTCGACACAATCCTGTCTCGGAGCTCTACGGACAATTCCTTCGACCTCATGGCTTGGTTTTTGCTCTGACATGCACTGTCAACTGTAGGACCTTATATAGACAGATGTGTGCCTTTCCAAATCATGTCCAGTCAATTGAATTTACCACAGGTAGCTCCAATAAAGTTAAAGAAACATCGGAAAGGATGATCAATGGAAACAGGAATAACCTGAGCTCAATTTCGAGTCTCATAGCAAAGGTTCTGAATAATTATGTAAATAAGGTATTTCTGTTGTTTCTAAAATTTAAAAAAACTTTTTTCACTTTGTCATTATGGGGTATTGTGTGTAGGTTGATGAGGGAAAACATTTTTTTAATCAATTTTAGAATAAGGCTGTAACGTAACAAAATGTGGAAAAGGGGAAGGGGTCTGAATACTTTCCGAATGCACTGTATACTTCCATTCATTTTTTCAACTGGTACCAGGGGACCTTCAGACGAGTCTCGTGATGCCTGTGGTGTCCTAGAGCAAAACAGTCTCACCTTTCCATAGAGGGGTCATATTAGTGTGTAGCCCAAACTCTTCGGATGCTACAGGAAGATCGGCTTTACCGACTTCAGACGAGTCCCAAGACGTTTTCGTAGAGCAAGTCTCATCTTTCAAGAGTAGGCCAAACTTTCAATTTTGCGAGAAGACCGATTTTAGAGATGTCTCATGATCTGACAAACACCGCTCTAGCTCTGTCACCTTTCACCGACGATGCGGAAGTGCAACATCGGCGGATGTGATGGACGGAGATGCATCCAAAGCAAAAAAAACATCTCTAGCTTAAACTGAAAGAATTCTATTTTTCTATTATGCTAATTTGATGTTTGCGGGGGAGCTGACATTGATTCTAAGGGGTCCTGGGTAAGTACATTGTAAATAGACGTACAGTATATCCTTGTAACAACATTGTAATTACAGAGTTGGTTGTTAAAGATTGTTACAATGTTACTAAAAGGGTTACACATCATTTCCACCTGTCTCCTAATTTATCCTGGTTAGGTTATTGTCTGCAAAGGTTGTTTCACTTGAACTACATAGTACTCTGAACAGAAATAAGCACAACATGCAATAATTTCAAAGATCTTACTGAGTTACAGCTCATATATGGAAATCAGTCAACTGAAATTAATTAATTAGGTCCTACCATATGGATTTCACATGACTGGGAATACAGATATGCATCTTTTGGTCACAGATACCTTACAGCAAATGGGCCATTACATTGCTTTTATATTTTTCTCTAATAGTTATGTAATAGGTGATTTTCCCTTCTTTAAATGAATAACCAAAACTGGTGACATGAACTTTCTTGGGCAGAACTAGAAGCAAGCTACTAACCTATTGAACATGCGGTCTGCATTGTCATAGCGGCCATTTTGAAGACACAGCATGTGTTCTGGGGCTGCAAGGGAGAAGATGGTCAGAAAAAATAAATAGTATGTCATGAAAGCCTTCTCAGAGAGTACATTAAATAATGTAAAAGCTTCCGTTTGCAATAACCACACACACACAGCGGCAATGTTTGTACAGTCAAAATATGTCAAACAATATAAGAAGGCGTTGACATACCAACTCTGACTAAGTAGAAAAGCACATAGCCTGGAGAGGAGTAATGACTGCCGTACATGAAACGAGGATCAGGCATGTCTCTGTACCGGGACTGTAAGGAAGCGAGAGATGCACCCTAGTTAGAACATTTTATCGTGCTTTTAGTCGGGATGCAAATTTCAGTAAATTTTGCTGCCGACTAACCAACCTTTATTAACAAATGATCACATTTCTTTTCCAACCAGTAAAATTATGTGACCAACAGAAAATACTATGCATGCATGCAAGGAACTGACATTTTTCATTAAGAGCTCAATGAAAACATGCAACAATAGCCAGCTTTATGTCTTTATGTCTTAGTCAAAAGGATATAGCAGCAACTGCTGTAATAATGCAGCTAATTAAACATCATTTTCAAACATTTGCCAAAATACAATTTGGGGGAAGAAAACTGTTCTAAACTGCACACCTAATGTCAGCGGTTCCATATGTGACAGAGAGAAAAATATCTATTAAAAACATAGAATGAGGGGGAATCTACAAGGAACAACTAGGATGGGGGTTGTTAATATGACTAGGATTGTGCCTTTGGCTTTTGGACAACGAAAGAAAGTTGATATAAAAAAAAACAATAGAACAGGAGAGAACTGCTGGTTAATGGCACGAGGAAGTCTTTATAAAATAATTACCTCCACGTTTCTATGGATGGATTTTGGCTAGGCTACTTTGAAGCAATGTTAGACATGCCTCATTATTTGAAGTAGAGTAAAACGTTCAGGTTTCCCCCAAAAAATGATGCCTCACATTGTAAAGTTGTAGGTGACGTGCTGATCGCTTGCCTACCGTTGACTACAGCCTATGCAATCAAATAGCGACTGGGATGCACGCTTTAATTAGATATTTTTTTTTAATCGTTGCCATCACAACAGTTTAGCACGCGTTTACATTTAGAATTGTAATTTGTTGCGCAATGACTGGGCTTACAAAAGCAGGCTTCACTCCACTACCTACTTTTTGAGTAACTACTCTCGAGCTGTCGGATAAATGTGATAAATAAGATACATAACGACTAATGAAAATACACACTTGCCAATTTCATTCCACAAAAGTATTCAAATTAACCTATAGACCGATAAGACCGGCTAACCGATTAACATCCTTAGGTTTTTACAAATATCAATTATTTAATCCTATTTTCTAAACTGCGGCACATCAGTCCTGACTCAAAGGGGGAAATAATGCAAGGGGCCATTGAGCCTGGGACAAAGGGTAGTCTCACCAACAATCTCTCTAGTCTCTCTTTATTCAGCGCTCCCACAGGCTTGCTCAGGTCACGGAAAGTTGCAGGGTTCATCATATCTGAGACAGAATCAAAAGGATCCATTACAAAACAATGACCTAATAACTACGGAAACACATGTTGGTGTTACTACAGTAATTACAGTGTTACTATACAGGTAGAGCAATTCCAAATGAATAGGAAAGATGGACAACGTCCAAGTATGCTAATATACAACACTGGCTCAAAAATATTTCAGCCCGAAGCTACAGCGCTACGGGATCCCAATGTACTGTCAGTCCGTCAAATTTCTGTCAGTCAAAAGGTGTTGTAAACTAGACCTTGCGCCCCACTCACCAAGCTCTGTGCTGTTGTAGTCAGCGATGATCCAGGGGAAAACGGGGTACTGAGACAGATCGTTCCCGCTGCGGTCAGCCAGGTTGTTGAGGTGCAGAAGGTACTGGTAGTTACTGAGGTGACCGCGCTGCCACTGCAGCATGTAACTCTCCGCTGTGTGTTCCACCATGTGGTTCTCTGCGAGGGGGAGAGAGACAAAAATCAGGAATCTGGTATGTTTACGGGAATGCAATCCAAATAGCACCTTATTTCCTTATAGCGCAGTGCCTTTGACCAGGGCCCATAGAGGTATTTATGGTCTCACCGGGATCAACTCAAGAGAGAAAGAGCTGACGCGAGGTCTTCCTGCAAAATGTGTTTGTATGTTTGCTCCGTAACTTGCTGTGTGTTACTGACCCAGAAACGTGGCGATGTAGTAGTAGAGGTCATTTCTGTCGCTGGTCTTGTAAAACTTCAGATAGATGTCCGAGCAGAAGTCGTTTTCGGTACAGAACACCTCCAGCCCCTGATCAAGACAGAGCGAGTTAGTTTGGGAGGGAGACTAAAACACATTATAGTTGGGGACAGAGCAGCCTCAGGCGTGTCTACATTTATGGAACTAAACTTGGTCGGGGTATGAAAAAGCGGCATAATCTGACTAGTTAGATCAACATGATGCAAATATTTCAGATGAATGACTTGAAACGAATACAACCACTACTCTTCAGGTCACTAGATAATAACCAGAATGAGAAATTAATCAGTTTCTACATTGCTTGGTTGAAAAACCTCCTGAGCATCGCACTCACCAATGGCCTGAGTCCATGCCTTCTCTTATAGATTTGTTTCACTCGATGGAGCTCGATTCGGACTACCTGTTCCTGAAACGAACATTGCGGAAGAGGAGACAGAAACCAGATTGTATCTTCACAAAATCCCAACAAGGAAGGCATTTTCCATCTTAGAGAAATCGCAATTAATAATAGCAAACTGGCATAACATGTGTACGTATGGATAACTCACAGGATAGCCATTGAGGGGTTGGAAGTAGAGGCTTTGGTCAGTTATACACACGTGACCAGGGTTTGTAACCAATGGAGTGACCATCTCCGCCTCGCATTCCATGTGTGGAATTTCTGAAACATTCTGAAAGCTGAGAACCCCAAAATATTGTATTATATGCATTTTAAACTAACAAACCATACATTGTGGTATATATTGTAGCTAGCTGGAGAGGAATTAGACACTCAGTGCATTATGTAAGTACTTCAGTATCACATCAAGGTTGTGACCAAGAGCTTGTTCTCATATTATTTAAGTACATACCTGTTCTTGTCAAATGAAGTTCTTGCCAATCTGGATTGTAAATTAGCAGCAATCTAGAAGCACAAAAAATAAACAGTTTACATGTCCTGTATACAACAACGCTGTGGTAAACAGGGAAGCTAAATGGGTTTGAAACTACTTATTCAACCGTTCAATCCAGTTCGATTTACTGTATGTTGACAAACAATATTCTCAGTTGCACGATAAAACCATCTGTTTTCACAATGTTTTGGTACTTCTAGTGTTGCAGTTTTGTACAGTTATGACTTACCATTGCAGTCTGGTCTCCAAGCTTGTCCAGACAAGAGGCCCTATGCAGCTGGAGAAGTGGATGAAAACAATAAATGAGAGCAAGCAAAAGCTGCATTACAACATGGAAGGCAAGCACTTTCACGGTTGTAATAATCCGGCTATGGTACTGTTGCATACCTGAAGTAATGTTTGGACAACATCCTCCGTTTTACTGGAAACTTCCAGATGGAAGAGAAAGGTACTGTCTCCCTATTAGAAATGGTTTGAAAAGTCATACAATGTGCAAAAGTATCAATTTTCCTACAGCTGCTGATTCTAAATCATGTCATGTTTATAATCGGACAACCTGCATCACAAATCTAATTGACATTTCATGTACTCACCCTTTCAACTCTGTAAGGTGCAACGACATTGTTCTCTTTGATGAGGTAAACCTGAAGTTAAAATGTGCATTAGATTAGTTGTACTAAACCTATTTATACAGAATAATGTCAGCAACATTCTATGACAAAATGTTGGTAAATGTTCCTTAATTCAAATGTAAACACTTGAATTAAACACACCTGTTTGCATAAAATGGTGAGGCCAGCTGGTTTGCTCCTATAAAATAAAACATTCAAATCAATGAAGTTGTCATCTTATTGGTTTATGTATGTGCATAAACCCAGTTTAATTGCAAATTAAATTAGACTTACTCATTGAAAGGATTCTGGTCCTTTTCTTCAACCGCTTCAATCTTTTTGCAATCTCTGAGAGGAATCTGGTGGAGGTTAAAATCAGTATGAATAACAAACCTATGTAAACTATTTATAAAGCAACGCTCTGGTCTAGGATCAGATCCTCCTATCCATTCATTATGATTTTAAAGGCAAGATCAGTGCTCCTTTTCGAAACATTTTGTAAATACGGGCTCTTGAGCGCCATTTGAGTAATTCCTCCGTGGCAAGTGGTGCTGTACTACAATGCACAAAAACACACCTTTAAAATGGGCTCCACATGGTCCTCAGGTTCAAATATGATGGATTTGGAGCATACTTTGAGTGACCCTCTGATCTTTCTGCAAGGAGTAAAGAGTATCAGTGCTGCTACTACTGTGCTGCTATCCACCATGACATAGATAGGGGATAGAAAATGGGTGGATCTGTCAGTCAGTCAATTTCAGACATTACCTTTTTTTGGCTGAACTGGTTGTCACATGATACACTGTGTGCTGTTCAAAGTAATACTCTTCCAGGTCCAGCAACAGGAGAGAAAACCTAGGGGAAAGACACCGAAAAAACAATGGCGGTGAAGAGCTCCTTCAATTCAGACATTTTTGCTGCATTTTCACACAGAACTACCACATGTTTGAGGTCATGACTCAAAATAATGACCTAGAATAACCTCAACTACATTTTTCCCATCTAATGACTAAGTCACATAATAACATTAACTTCCAATTGATTTGCCATTTGGACAATGCCACTGGCTATAAGGGATGGTATAGTGCTGGACAAATGTAAACCACTCTCAAATGCATAGATGGGGCTATGGATTCAAGGACTGACAGTCCATCCAGTTTAAAATAACAGTTTTAAACATATTTTGAATCCGATTGGTTAGTTTTCATAGCAAAAATATTTATAATGGAATAGGCCTATAGTACACAACCTAATTTGAGTTCATGGCGGGGGAAGATAGCTGTACTAAGGTCATGAAGAATGTATCAGTTATATTCTTAAAGAATCAGTAGGTAAACAATGAATGCAACAAATGTAGCGTAATTATCACAGACTGTACATTAAACTTAATTCTAATGTCCTGGAAAAATGTATACATCGTTAACATCTCGTCTACTCTAGTAGACGTGTAACAATGTATCCATTCTCTTCACCGCCAGACAGTCAAAACAAACAGCATCTACGGTCAAATCACAAGATAGACTGGCCTACAAACACGGAAATCCCAGGGTCTCAATTGCATTTTCTTGCCCGAAGTCAGACCTCTGTGCTCGGTCAGGCTTGTCAGCACGCGCCCTGGCAATTTCCAAGTGGACGACGACAACATTAGATTGCAAGAATCTCTTACAACACAACCCCATAGGAAGCCTATAATGTTTTCCAACTACGAACCTTTCTTTCGATCGTTCTTTCCTCTTTATAAAAGCCATCACTGCACACCAACCATAGCATTTGAGAGATGTTGTTGTAGCTAATGCCGCGTTCAACACAACTGGGAACTCGGAAATCTCTGACTTCCGAATTCAAAACAACTGGGACTTCGAAAAAAACGAGCTCAGACTGGGAAAAAATCAATTTGAAAGGTCATCCAGCTCGGAATTCCAACGTGGGAACTGGAAAGCACAGACCTTCCGACCTGAAGATCACTGACGTCATCATTTGACTTATTTCCGAGTTCCCAGTTGCTTTGAACGCGGCAAAAACACGGAAACTTACTGCGACAGGAATGACGAAGCAAGCTTTCAATTCGATACCAGGAGCCAGATAGGTGGAGTTGGTCCGAAATTGAAAAACGTTGTATTTGAAACGCAATAGAGCTCGCCAGTGTGTAGTCCTAAAACCCGGAAATTAGTTTGATCTAGTTCATTCAGCCATCCCTATGGGATAAACTAATATGGAAAGAATAGGGATTTAAGGTAAACCGCAGAAAATAAGGTCTGAGGTTAACAGGTTTAGGAAATCTTATACGTTTGGTTATATGAGATAATAGCAGTCAGTTAACATGAACTTTATGAATTATGAAGCCTTTTTTTAATAACATACATTCCTCAAAAATCACAAAAAGTGATGTTAGCTGATCATCTCATATAAAAAAAAACGTGTAAAATCTACTAAGCCTGGGTTTACCACATACTTTATTTTCAGCGTTTATTCAAAAACCCTACAAAAACGCCATTAATTTTCTTCATAGACTTTGTCAAACGAACCATCTAAATGGGCATGGTTGATATACACAGTTGAAATCAGAAGTTTACATATACTTAGTTTGGAGTCATTAAAACTCGTTTTTCAACCACTCCACAAATTTCTTGTTAACAAACTATAGTTTTGGCAAGTCAGTTAGGACATCTATTTTGTGCATGACACAACTAATTTTTCCAACAATTGTTTACAGACACATTATTTCACTGTATCACAATTCCAGTGGGTCAGAAGTTTACATGCAATACGTTGACTGTGCCTTTAAACAGCTTGGAAAATTCCAGAAAATGATGTCATGGCTTTAGAAGCTTCTGATAGTCAATTGGGGGTGTACCTGTGGATGTATTTCAAGGCCTACCTTCAAACTCAGTCCCTCTTTGCTTGACATCATGGGAAAATCAAAAGAAATCAGCCAAGACCTCAGAATAAAATTTGTAGACCTCCACAAGTCTGGTTCATCCTTGGGAGCAATTTCCAAACGCCTGAAGGTACCACGTTCATCTGTACAAACAAAATTATGCAAGTATAAACACCATGGGACCACGCAACCATCATACCGCTCAGGAAGGAGATGCAATCTGTCTCCTAGAGATGAACGTACTTTGGTGCAAAAAGTGCAAATCAATCCCAGAACAACAGCAAAGGACATTGTGAAGATGCTGGAGGAAACGGGCACAAAGTAACTATATCCACAGTAAAACGAGTCCTATATCGACATAACCTGAAAGGCCGCTCAGCAAGGGAGAAGCCACTGCTCCAAAACCGCCATAAAAAAGCCAGACTACGGTTTGCAACTGCACATGGGGACAAAGATCGTACTTTTTGGAGAAATGTCCTCTTGTCTGATGAAACAAAAATAGAACTGTTTGGCCATAATGACCATCATTATGTTTGGAGGAAAAAGGGGGAGGCTTGCGAGCCGAAGAACACCATCTCAGCTGTGAAGCACGGGGGTGGCAGAATCATGTTGTGGGGGTGCTTTGCTGCAGGAGGGACTGGTGCACTTCACAAAGTAGATGGCTTCATGAGGAGGGAAAATGATGTGGATATATTGAAGCAACATCTCAAGACATCAGTCAGAAAGTTGAAGCTTGGTCACAAATGGGTCTTCCAAATGGACAATGACCCCAAGCATACTTCCAAAGTTGTGGCAAAATGGCTTAAGGACAACAAAGTCAAGGTATTGGAGTGGCCATCACAAAGCCCTGACCTCAATCCTATAGAACATTTGTGGGCAGAACTGAAAAAGCGTGTGCGAGCACATAGGCCTACAAACTTGACTCAGTTACACCAGCTCTATCAGGAGGAATGGGCCAAAATTCACCCAACTTATTGTGGGAATCTTGTGGAAGACTATCCGAAACATTTGACCCAAGTTAAACTATTTAGAGGCAACGCTACCAAATACTAATTGAGTGTATGTAAACCTCTGACCCACTGGGAATGTGGTGAAATAAATACAAGCTGAAATAAATCATTCTCTCTACTATTACTCTGACATTTCACATTCTTAAAATAAATTGGTGATCCTAACTGACCTAAGACCGGGAATTTTTACTCAGATTAAATGTCAGGAATTGTGAAAAACTGAGTTTAAATGTATTTGGCTAAGGTGTATGTAAACTTCTGACTTCAACTGCTTTACAATATGATCAACCTATGTTCCACAATTTATTGGGCATGAGCAGATGTTATTTATTTCAATAATCATTGAAGTGGCCAGGTCAGGCTGTTGAAATGAAAGATTGTGCCTTTAAGAATGCCCCCAAGCTGCTGTCTCTCACAGTCTCACTGCAGAATTAGATCTTCATCCACGTTCTCCAAACATCACATTTCTAAGTGTTTTTCATGCTGCTCTGTATTAAATTTATCCAAGTTTAAAGGTAAAGTTACTGGTTAAGTTTAGGCACTCATTCTGAATGGTTAAGGTAAATGTCATGAAATGTCTATTTCTCTGTTTTAGAATTACTTTATTAGGCTATATATTGTGTGCCCAATGCCGCCCTTCATCTCAGATTCTCTGCTAGCTGTGCAATATCAAGTGCACCTATAGGCTTAGTGTTTTCAAAATAATCAATAGCCTACAAAGTGCACCTATAGGCATAGTATTTCAAAACGATCAATAGCCTACAAAGTGCATGCTTGGAGAAGCACAGAGCAAAATTATATTTCTAAGAGCACTGCTGGGATGTAAATAAAACTAGGCTGCATTACACACTGCAATGGCTATTCCACCCCTGAGCCTGGGCCTGCTCTGCTCTTGCTGATCAAAAATTATTTTTTGTGCTGCCTAACCAATGGCTGTGCTGGGTAGGCCTACCGCTGCATTTCAGGAGTAGAGTCAAAGGCTTTTTGGGATTAGGACTAGCCTATGTTCTGTTCGAGAAGGATGGATTGAAGGTCAACTTTGATAGCTTGCTACTACTATAATTGATTTTTATTAAAAACAATGTTTCTTGCCCCTGATGTAGGTGTCACTGGTGTAGAGAGGAGTAGGCAGTCGCAGGTTTAGAACTACTGAATTTATTTACGCACCATAGGTCAAAGCAGGACGAAACCTTAATGCCGTTGTGCTCAAAATACATCTTCATAAACAAAAAGGCACAGGGCGAACCAAAAGTACAAAATACTCAGGAAATAGGAAAGATTCCTCTCAGGAAAATAAGTAACATTTACAATGACAAATGGCAGGGGGAACACACACACAGGGGATTGGAACCAGGTGTGTGTAATGATGAAGAGACAAGTCCAGAGTTGATGAGTGAAGGGCGTTTGCCAGCAGTATGTTCGGCAGCAGCTAGAAGGCCAGTGACGCCGAACGCCTGAGCTGGACAGCAGGGGGAGCCAAAGCGAAGGCTGGTGAGGCAGTACCACCCCCCCGAGGCGCTGCCGACCTTGGGGGTGACCCCGGAAACGCGGTGAGGGTCGGTCAGGAAGTCCCGAATGAGAGAAGGATCCAGGACATCCCAGCCAGAACCCAGCACCTCTCTTCGGGACCGTACCCCTCCCACTCGACCCGGTACTGGAAAAGCCCCCCACGATGCTGTGAGTCCAACAGGCTGCGTACAGAGTATGCCGGGGTCCCCTCGACATCCAAGGAGGGTGAGGTGCATCGTGGGGTCCATCACTAGCCAAGGGACCAGTTTCCACCGGCCTGAGGAGAGATGCATGAAATGAGGGTGAGATACAGTAATTTACAGGGAGCTGTAATCTGTACGTCACCTCATTTACTCTCCTCAGGACTTTGAACGGCCCCACAAACAGCGGGCTCAGCTTCCGGCAGGGCAGTCGGAGGGGAAGGTCCTTTGTAGAAAGCAAGACCCTGTCACTGGGGTGAAAGTCCGGGGCCACACAGTGGTAACATTTGGCCTGCGCCTTCTTTGCATGCCGGAACCAATCGTCCACGGCAGGAGCCTCGATCTGACTCCGGTGCCGGTGCCAGTGCCTGCTGATAGCCTAGAACACACTGAAAGGGTGTGAGGTTAGTAGCAGTTTTGTGCGTATTCTTCCCAAGGCAGAAACGCAGCCCACTCCCCCGGCCAGTCCTGATATTAACTACGAAGGTACCTACCCAGTTCCTGATTTACCCTTTCCACCTGCCCATTTGATTGGTGTTGGTACCCAGAGGTGAGGCTGACCGTGACCCCCTGTCGATCCATGAAGGCCTTCCAGACACGGGAGGTGAGCTGAAGACCCCGGTCAGACACGATGTCCTCCGGGATCCAGTAGTGCCTGAAGATGTGAGAGCCTCCATAGACTGCAGGGCCATAGGGAGACCAGGCAGAGGAATCAAATGACAAGCTTTGGAAAACCAGTCCACAACAACCAGGATGGTGGTGTGCCCCTACGAGGGGGGAAGGTTTGTGACAAAGTCCAGAGAGATGGGCCCAGGGTTGTTGTGGAACCAGCAGCGGGTCGAGTTTGCCATTTGGGAGATGTCTAGGTGTCTTGCTTTGTGTGCAGGTGGAGCAGGAAGAGATGAAAACCTGGACGTCTCGGGCCAAGGTGGACCACCAGTACTTGGCGGAGAGACAGTCGATAGTACGGGCTATACCCGGGTGTCCCGACACAGGTGCGGTGTGTGACCAGGCGAGGAGACGGTCCCGCACATCAGAGGGCACGTAGACACGCCCCTCGGGACAGTGGGCAGGTGAAGGTTCCTGTCGCAGGGCTCGATGGATGTCCGCGTGCACATGACAGGAGCCACAATGCGGGACAGGGGAATAATGGGTTTCACTTTCTCCCTCCGATCCTCTGTGTCATGCACCCAGGGCAACGCATCGACCTTAACATTCTTTAATCCCATCCGGCAGGAGGGTAAAGTCAAATCTTGCAAAGAATAGGGGCCACCTGGCCTGACGCGGGTTCAGCATCTTCACTGCTCGAATGTACTCCAAGTTCCTGTGGTCCGTCCAGACAATGAATGGGTGTTTAGCACCCTCCAGCCAGTGCCGCCATGCTTTCAGTGCCTTCTTGACGGCCAACTACTCACAAACACCCACGTCGTAATTCTACTCCGCAGGAGACAGCTTCCGTGAGTAGAAGGCGCATGGATGTAGTTTAGGCGGCGTTCCAGTGCTTTGGGAGTGAACAGCCCCTACTCCAACCTCGGAGGCTTCCACCTCTACGATGAAGGGCCGAGACGGGTCAGGTGGGGTCTGGGAAGGTGGTGGTGTAGCCTGCAGTTGGTGTACGACCCAGAGCAACTCGTCCATGGCAGTCCCGAGGTGCTCCAGGCACGAGTCGTGGTGGCGGAGCTTTGCTCCTACAGCGGAGAGGTCTGGATGTCCTGCTGTTTCCTGTTTTCTTGGGTCAGTCATTCTGTCACTGGTGTAGAGAGGAGTAGACAGGAGACGAAACCTAAACAATGTCGTGCTCAAAATTTATCTTAAACAAAAAGGCACAGGGCGAACCCAAAGTGCAAAATATAAAGTACTCAGGAAATAGTAGGAGAGGTTCCTCTCAGGAAAATAAGCAACATCTACAATGACCGACAAAGACAAATGGCAGAGGGAGTAATTATACAGTGATAGAGTGGGGATTGGAACCAGGTGTGTGTAATGAGGACGAGCCATGTCAGGAGTTGATGAGTGAAGGACGTTTGCCAGCAGTATGTTCGGCAGCAGTTAGAAGGCCGGCAACGTCGAACGCCTGAGCTGGACAGGAGGGGGAGCCAAAGTGAAGGCTGGTGTGACAGTAGGTCTATTTAAAAGTGTATAAAAGCCCCTTAGATATTCATTTAGAATCCTCTAAATTGAATTGATCTGCCAGTGTTTTCATTTAGAGATTCCGGCAAACTCTTTGTAGGTTCCTTTCATATGTCCTACCAATTATTGTTGGATTATTTACCATGGCAACCATTTGTTAGTATATAAACAAAAAATCATTTCTCAGTTCGGTTGGCTTTCGTGGAGGGGATATTTGTGCGTTTCTTTACCAAATGGAAGTCAGAACAAATGCTTTTATAGTATTCCTATTGTTATATGTAAATACAAGAAATGTGTATGTAGAGGGGTAACTTTCTTCACCAGTTCTCATACCATTTTGCACAATTATGTAATTAGCCTACTATCACGAGAATTTTCAATCCCAATGATAATAACTGACAATCAATAGCTCTGACCAATCCCCGAGATCTGTAAGACCATGGGTTTAATAATAATTAGTTAAAGACTCAGCTTATGCAAAAAGATAGTTCAGTTTATTCACAAGAACGTTCTGAAGTCCATTATACAAAGACATACATTTTATAGCTGCGCACATACTTCCACACAAACAGTAGATATCCTACGTAAATTCAAATCTTAAACTACGCCTTGCTCAGACAGTCTGTGTTTTTCCACTTATACGGATGCATTGTTTAATCTGCAACATGTTTCATAATTTTCTGCAAGCCTAACAGTTTCTCCCCTCCACGGGTGGGGACAGAATGTCTGTTGATAGCTCCTCTTATCATTTGTTTCGCACTTGCACCCTGCTTACCTACTAAAAAGGAACAAAAGGTCCTTGTTCTAATTCTGACTAAAACTACACGCATCATCATATTATAGATTCTAATAAATTTCATACAATTATATGGTTTCAGGGTGGAATATTCTAATATTCTACCTTTAAGCATATAACTCCCTTATCACCTACCAGTTGGAGTAACTAACGTTAATTCTTGAGAGGAATTATGGTGTTAATTTTCTCTTATTGTAAATTGTGCATAGAGATTACTGACATTACTGTTTAATGTAATAGTGTTTATTGGATTTACATTGTATCAATTTATTTGATCCTGTTTCCCTCTGGACACAGACCACATGGATACCTGACTGCATGGTTACATGTCAAGTCTCGGGCCAAGCGGAACACCAGTCGAGCCTTCAAGTTGTACCAGAAAGAGGAAAAGAGCGTTAAAGAACAGTGCCCACCTCCCCACAACAAGAACAAGTCTGCCACCGTCCTCTACAACACAGACCAGACTACTGAGCATTCAGAGTCCTCAGCTCCGCAGGAAAGGAAGGCATCCAAGGGCAAAGGGAAGCCTAAACCATACTGCCCTTTCTGCAAGAACCAAGAGCACTACCTCAGTTCTTGTGAGAAGTTTAAGAAGCTCTCCAAACACCAAATAGCTCAGTGGGTCAAGGATAAAGACCGGTGCTGGCGGTGTGGGCGAGGACACCTGCACCCTAAAGAAGCCGTGCAACATCAGCAAAGACACCTCCGACTACAGTCTACCTGGACCGACCAAATCACTCTGGCCGTGTGATGCTAAAGGTGGTCAAAGTCCAGCTCCACAATGGTAACAGGCACCTCGAAACTTATGCAGTCCTAGATGACAGCGCAGAGCGAACCATTGTCCTTCCCTCTGCTGTTCAGCAGCTGGCGTCCCTGATGCTTAGGACCGTACATCAAGAGGTGGTGCAGTTAAAAGGCCACTCAGTCACTTAAGTTTTCACCAGTGTGCAACCCGTCCAAGCAGTTCAGTATAACCAAAGCCTTCACTGCTGATGACCTAGACCTCGCAGAGTACTCCTACCCAGTGGAGGCTTTGCAGAAGCATTACCAACACCTCCAAGGTCTTCCCCTCAAGACCTTCACCAAGGCCAGTCCCCTGATCCTGATCGGTTCAGATCACCCCCACTCGCTGACACCAATGGAACCGGTGCACATGGGCCCTCAAGGTGGATATGTTGCAGTCAACAGAACACTTGGTTAACCACTCCAAGGGCCTTCCATCTCCCCGTCCAATTCCGGCAAGGAACATCAGTGCCTGTTCACTTTCACCATCTCCTGTTCAGATGGCCTCTTTCTGCCATGAGGAGAAGCTGTGGCAGATTGATACCATGCCTTACCACAACAAGAAGATGGTGACCCGTTCCAAGACCATACGTGTGACTGCAGGAGATGTTGAATGCTCCGAGTTAAGGACTCTCCACGCTTGAAAGTACCAAAGGAGGCAGTCTTGGCTCATCTGAGGAGCCCTAGGTGGTGTTTACCCAAGAAGCCAGAGCAGGCAAAGATCTACTGCCAAGAACTTCAGAAGCTAGAAACTGCAGGCTATGTGATCAAGTTCCCCCAAGAAGAGGTTGACATGGAAGAGGAGTCCTGGTACATCCTGCACCACAATGAAAAGAACAGGCTAGTGTTCAACTGTTTCTCAGCATACAAGGGCCAAGTTCTTAGCAAACTCCTACTACCAGGACCAACCTACCGTCCTTTACCTCCTTGGCATCCTCCAGGAAATTCATACAGCACACAGTGGAGACATATGTGGAGACATCAAGGCCATGTTTCATCAAGTGCGCCTGCTACCCTAAGACCGAGGCCTTCTCCGATTCCCGTGGAGGGATCTGAAAAGTGACCAAGGACCAGACGTCTACGAATGGCAGGTTCTTCCTTTTGGCATGAACTACAGCCCCTGCTGCGCCACATTCGCCTTGCAGCAACATGTGAGATCACAAGGATGATAACGAGGATGTGCTACAGATGGTGGAACATGCCTTCTACATCGACAATTGCCTGCATAGCCTCCCTGCATCCCAGGAAGCACGCCAGCTGGTGAACACGACAAAGACGCTGCCTGCCACGGGAGGATTCGAGATCTGTCAATGGACGAGTAATGTCCCGGCCATTGTTGAGCATCTCCCTAAAGAACCTAGATCTGTGAGCACAGAACTGTGGCTCTTCCAAGACTATGTGGACCCTGAAGAGCCCACATTAGGACTCCGCTGGCACTGACCTACAGATACATTGGGGTACAAGTACCACCCTGTGGTGGAGCCGACACCCACCATGAGGACCATCTACCGTACTCTTGCCAGCCAGTACGAGCCCCTGGGATATATCATCCCCTACACGACGAGAGCAAAGATCCTGGTACAGGGGCTCTGGAAGAAGGATGGCAAGACACCATCTTACAGGCACCCCTATTAGACCAGTGGAAAGAGTGGGAGCGTAAACTTCCGACACTGTCAGAGGTCATCATCCCTAGGTGTTATGTCCCTCCAAATATAGACAGTGCCATAGTGACCACCAACACCCACATCTTTTGCGATGCTCCAGAAAGAGCCATCTCCGCACCGAGGACGACCAAGGACAAGTACGTCTCATTACTCGTGGCAAGATCTCGTGTGGCACCCAAGCGCCAACTCACAATACCCCGCCTGGAGCTCAGTGCTGCCCTGACTGGAACACAACTAGCTCGTCTTCTGCAAACTGAGCTTACTTTGGAGATCCGCAAGACTACCCTGTGGTCAGATTCAATGACCGACTTACACTGGCTGCAATCAAAGTTGTGACGTTGCAAAGTGTTTGTCAGTACCAGAGTCGCTGAGATACAATATCTCACGTTAGGGAGTGGAGATATGTCGACACTGCTAACTACCCAGCAGATGACATCACGAGGGGGAAAAACTCTGGCTGAGCTAACCTGAGTGAACCACTGGACTCAAGGTCTACCCGTCCTACAACAGTCGCCTGACACCTGGCCTGTGACGCCCAGAACAGCTAGAGAAGAGGACATCGCTGAATGCTCACAAATCTACTTTCTGTGGTCAGGTAACCTTACTCCTTATCCTGTAAAGGTAGACTGGAGCAACTCACAGTTGGAAGGAGCTCTGTGAGTCCGTGTACCAAACTATGATTCCAACTGTTGGGGATCCCAAGCCCTCAAGGCAAGACATGGAGACTTCCCTGCTTAAAGATGCCCAGAGGGATAGTTTCACAGAGGAGATCAAGGCCCTTGAAGCTGACAAGCCAATACTGAGGAACAGCAGACTCTGTTCAGTGTCTCATTTTAATTAGAGTTATTGAACTCACAATAAGCCAGATTCGAATAATTTATATTTTGGTGCTGAAACTTGAAGCAGCAGCTGCAGCACAATCAATTGGAAATGGACAGCTCATGGTGCTGAAAGTAGGCATAACTCATTTAAAACGTCTTAATTTTAAAATAGCCCTCTTGTTAGTAAAAGTCTGTGTGTTGATGGCTATTTATTCCTATGTAAGAATTAGGAGGTAGGCCTACCTGTTTGACAGATTCAATTAGGTTATAAGGCTGCTATACCCATAGATTTGTTGGTCAATTCCTCCACCCACCTTGTACTCTTTAAATAGCCTACCTCCGTGTCAGTGAAGGGCTGTTAAAATGAAGATTCGAATTTGAGGGGGTATGAGAGAGTATGCCATAGGTCTACGTTCTATGAAAGAAAATGGCAAAAAGCACCTGCCTAACCCTTGTTAGGATCCGATTACATAAAGTGATCTATAACAGAGCTTTGGTCTGCGATGCTTTATGCTAGAAACAAGCTGTAAAATATCAAATCAAATGTACTTATAAAGCACTTTTTACATCAGCAGATGTCACAAAGTGCTTATACAGAAACCGCTTTTAGGGAAACTCTTGTGACCTTTCGTTAGATTAAGCCATGGAAGAAGAGTAGCCAAATCCAAACTGGTTTACCTTGACACTTTGTTTGGTGCATTCACGGTTGAGCTCGATTAACGCTGATTGGCTAATTATTCTATACTGTTTTTGTCAAGGGAGGTCAGATGCTCACTGGCTTCCCTTGCCTTCAATGCTACGGACGGCAACAATGTCATACTTGTTTGGACCAGACAGCATCAGATAGATGGCCTACACGTAGAGAGACATAGGGGTACTGTGTCGCTCGCTCTGATACTTTCTCCTGTAAGATACATTCAGTCTCTTGCGAATTAAAGGAAAATGTTTCAACACAAAGAGAGGAAATATGTATTATTTTGTATTTGTAAAAAGAAATTGGGAAGCATGGCTACCCTTTGCATCCTTGAATACATGCCACTGGTGGAAAGGTAGGCCTAACTCTTGAAAGTACCATGCTCAGATTCCTAATGTCTCAGATTTAATTATTGCAAACAGGGACACTTTTGTTGCAAACAAGACACACTGATTTGGCATTGGAAAAATATGATAAGATGAACACAGGCCTATCTACTTGTCCATTCTTAGCCTGTAATTTGAGTAATTTGTGTGGTATGAAAAAATATTTAGCTAGTATGTAAAATCACATAGAATTGCATGAAATATATACAAAAGGCAATTTTTTTTTTCTCTTCTCGGACCTGCAAATACGATGATAGTCATGCAATGATTTTACTATAAAGATCCTACTCTTGTCCATGGTGGTCTGCGAACCATCAGCCTTCTGGCCCAGCCCTGCGCAACATCAAATTTCCTTCGTTGCCATGTAATGCATACAGCTTGAACAGTTTCTGAAACTGCATATACAGCTCTGGTCTGTCCAAGAAGTGAGGGTAAAAGGTAGACATGTTCTCCACATGTTTTAATTATTACTTTGGGTATAGGGGAGGGTCACTTGTTTTTTTTTCTCTCTTAAGCGTTCAGGGAGGGTTTAGGTAAAATATATTTTGCTGACGGGAGGGTCAGCCATTTTAATTTATCCATGTAACCCATATTATAAATAACGTTCACTCCATAAGGGTAAAAGTTTGGAATAGGGTTAAACTGGTTCCGAATGGTTAAGGTAAGGGTTAATTTCTTGGTTGTGTGATGACGTGTCATGACTTCGAACCCGGTTCAAAGATGCCCGGCCATTCTGAGGGTGAACCAAAAGCTTGATGATGTAAAATTATCAATCTTTAACTACGAGAGACAGAAAGACAAATGCATTTCAAAAGACATGTTACTGGTCTAATATTTTGTTTATTTTATGTAGTATCGTATTTCACGAATAAGGTGAGTTTTCGCTGGCTTTCCCACAGATACAGGCTAGTCAGGCAAACAGACCTACCAACATCAATGCTCTCAACAACGGTTGCTTGATTTATCAGTGATAAATTATTGATTTTAGCTGGTTGGCATGCAAGTATGTCGCTGTATCAAAGATAAAGAAAGCAACTATGTGTGGCTGTATTCTAACATTGTAACAAGACCTCAGCCTCTTCCGGGTTTTAAACCGCCGTTCAGCGCTGTACAGTTGAGGTAGTAATTCTTAATTCCATATAGATACATTTTGTCATTTGTTTTACAGTATGTCCTGTCTGTCTTGAAATTTACATATCCAACCCTATTTCAGGGGTAAGTAACATTTGTCTACACTAGTTAGTGTTAAATAACATCTGTGCAATATTCCGATTAAAAAACTTTTGCGTAATTAGAGCATTAGCCTACGGATGATTCTCGCAAATTAATAATGCTCCAAACATTTTCCTATATTCTGTACAGATGGCAGACTTTTATTGGGGGCCTGCTGCTTCTGCTCTCTGGGAAGCTTGGATTGGTGGATATAAGTGGCTTTCCCAGGTAACCTCTGCATTTGTCCTGTGTATTCCCAGCATTAGGGAATGCAAGGGGGTTATCTAAGGTGGCACTGTCTGACTGTGACCACCCTCTAGTGGTTGATGACAGGAATTAAAGCAAAACAATATCCCAAGACTGAAATTTAAATTGATCTCAGATTGATTGGTTGCAGGGCCAAGTTAACCCCCCTTCATGTAAAAAAAATAAAAAATAAATCCATGATGAAAATCCATGGCAGTGACAGAGACCTTTAATCCCTGGATGATGACCTTGTGTATTATTCCCCATTATCCTACAGGTCAGCAGCACTTTCCTGGCTTCCGGGATCCCTCCTGTTTGTAGGGAATATTTATGCGGGGTCCAGAGCTCTTTCACGCTTGGTGAGTCATTCACTCCTAATCATGCAAGCCTTTTCTGTTACAAACAACACTTTTAAGGTGGAACTGGGCAAACACTAGGATTTCACTCATCAAATGACCCCAAATGATGGGAGCATCTCTCACCATGGGATAAGGTCTCCACGTTGCTCTTGATTTTGTATACCTACTATCATGACAGACACTGATCTAAGATGTCCGCTTGTCATATTCCAGCCTATCCCTTTCTTCTTCACTCTTCACAATGCTTCTGAAGTGGTGAATTGCCTGATCCTGAAATTAACCCAGATGGAGGTAAGTGTAAGCTTTTACCCACACTGAACTTTGGGCAAGGTCGATTATACACACGCAATCACAAATATATATATTTTTTTTAACAGCGAATTCCATGGATGAAGCTATTAAGGTTTGTTCCAAGTCTTATCGTTAATATAATAAAAGTTTGGATATTCAGTAGTTTCTTACAGGAAAAAGTAGCTAGTAAGTTTTCAAAACTGGATTTGTATTGGTTTTATTGACTTTAAAGGGGAAGTATACCTAAAATAAAAAATTCCCTAAACGATTCAATACATTGAAACTAGTTAGGTGGAGTTTGCCTCTTTCCCTGCAGCCTAGAACTGGAAATCTGCATAAACGGATCACATGGCTGGTTACGTGTCTTTGTGCACTGCAAAATCTGCGCCGTTGTCAGTCAGAGTGATTGAAAAATCTGCATATTATGTTTTTATTGAAAGTTTATGAACGAATTAGCCATTTTTACCAAAAGTACTATCGGTTCTGAGACAGGAAATGGGTACTTTTCCACCTAAAACAATTATTTTATTATTTTATGTGGCCGACTGCAACAGCGGAGATGGGTAACAACTGCGCTCTCGTGGGGGAATCCCTTAACGTAAAAACTCCTCTGTAGCTCTGTTGGTACAGCATGGCACTTGCAACGCCATGATAGTGGGTTAAATTCTCAGGCCACCCGTGTGCACGCATGACGAAGTCGCTTTGGATAAAAGTGTCTGCTAAATGGCATAGATTAAGGCCCTTATTCACAACGACATACAATGTTTCAGATTAGTTATACTAAGTAAATAACCTACAGACAGGTCTGACGATGAAGTACTCACGAGTGATTTAGAAACTACTTGGAGGGGTGCCGATATTTTTTATCTGTAATACATTTATGGCCACGTGGCTAAAAGTAATTATATTGGTAGGATACTCATGGCCACTATTGATAGGGGAAGGTGGGGGTTGCGAATACACAATAGACCAGACTACATGCAACCAAATAGGCCTACCCCAGGTGGTTCCTGGGCACATGTATTTCACACAAACCTATACAGTTGTTAAAAGCATGAAATGTCAGGAGTGCAACTTTCACTGGGGATGGGTGGGACATGCCCCACATTGTGAAATTGTATTTTTGTCACTCCCAGTTTTGTCATTGGAATGTGATACAAAACAAGGCAACGGTGTGCTTTAGGACCATGCTGACACCTCCGAGCGGTAGGGTAGGCTGTTTGGAGTGTTTATCTGACTGGATAAAAAAATACATAATAATTATGTCCCCCTCACTTCTAAAACCAAAGTTGCGCCTCTGTGAAATGATGTGATGCAAATGAACCATTACTGGCCAACACAGACATCAGAGATTATGGAGAAAAAAAAAGTGAGACCCGATCCTAAGTAATTCAAATGTAACAGCTTTAATTTTTATTCTGTCTATTCTGCAATGTAAGATGACACAATTACAGTCTATCTCCTCAACATATGCTAACTGGTGAAGCGCCTAGGCTACAACACAATAAGATCAACTCAACTGCAATTAGACTACATACCTCCGAACGCTCGCTTTCTCTTCTGAAAACTTACATCTGTGACTAAAAGCTCCAAATAAGGGCATAAACGTCAGAGTTGGCCACACAAGTGCGCAGTTGTTACCCATTTTAATTTCCACTGTTGCTGTCAGCCACATAAAATAATCTCAATAGTTTTAGGTGGAGAAGTTCACATTTCCTGACTCAAAACCGATAGTACTTTTGATTTAAAAAATTGCTCATTCGGCCATACACTTTCAATAAAACAATTTGTCCACAATTTCCAGATTTCTCAATCACTGACTGACAACAGAGCAGAGCTAGCAATGCACAAAAGCTCGTCACCAGTCTGACCCGTTTTTGCAGCTTTCCAGTTCTAGACTGCAGGGAAAGAAGGCAAACTCCACTTAACTAGTTTCAATGTAAGGAATCACTTGGGACATTTTGGATATTAGGTTAACCTCCCCTTGAAATACTATATTATACCTCATACAACTGCTGTTGGAAGCTAGCCTGATTGTCCTTGAAGACTATGGAATTGTAAGCTATTGGCTTTCTTTCTAGTGTGAGTCTGCTGTTGATGTCGGCCATCAACCTCCCCCTCTATGACCCTCAGTTTGACCCTGGTGGTTACATGTGGGCCCTGGCACATCTCTTCTGTGTTGGCAAGTCTAGCTGGAATAAAACCAGCTGTGGGATTGTCATATGTTTAAAGCGTATAGCATATAAATATAAATCGCTGAATACACTTAGCAACACAATATTAATACAGAAATACATCAATTTCAGGTGCCTATAGAGTGTTCCAGACACACTTCAAGTCCAGTCATTTGAGGTAAGCTATAATTTGTGCATCCCTTGTGTAAGAAAAAGGATTGAAAAACTGGTTTCCTGTTATGAATACTATGAAACATGTTTGTTTTCATGATCTATATTACAGTGACCTTGAACAACAATACATCAACTACTTGTTCAGGTAAGAGGGAAATACTTTGTTCCAAAAAACTGCTAATGGCCAAATCACTGCTTTACTGTCCAAAGCATTTTTAAATTGACTGTAAAAAGTTAATGTTACAATCTATAGCTTCAGTTGACTATCAGGGGCAATCAAGTTATTGTCACTAATTGCTGTCACAGAGTAAGTTTGAGGGGGGCTTTGCAGATTTTTCCTGTCCTTTCATATGTCACCTGAGATGTCTGTCTTGTTGTGTATGTGCAGTGCACTCTTCAATCCCTTTTTTCATTAATGTAAGCTCTAATTGTCATTAATCCTGAAACTAGTGTGTTGCTGTTGGCCTTTGCTGCACACCCTACTGGTAAGACCTTTGGACTGTTTCTTCCCCACCAATCGATCAAATAGTTCTGTAGCTACAGTGCATTTGGAAAATATTCAGACCCCTTGACTTTTTCCACATTTTGTTACAGCACAGCCTTATTCTAAAATGGATTACATTGAAAATGTTCCTAAATCTACACACTACCCCATAATGACAAAGTAAAACGTGTTTTTTAGAAAATAAAATTATCACATTTACATAAGTATTCATACCCTTTACTCAGTACTTTGTTTTGGCAGCGACTACAACCTCATACCCAGGAAGACTTGACGCTACAGGCTTGGCACACCTGTATTTGAGGAGTTTGTCTCATTCTTCTCTGCAGATCCTCTCAAGCTGCCAGGTTGAATGGGGAGCGTTGCTGCACAGCTATTTTCAGGTCTCTCTAGAGATGTTCGAATAGGTTCATGTCCGGGCTCAGGCTGGGCCAATCAAGGACATGTCCCAAAGCCAATCCTCCATTGTCTTGGATGTCTGCTTAGGGTCATTGTCGTGTTGAAAGGTGAACCTTTGCCCCAGTCTGAGGTCCTGAGCAGGTTTTCATCAAGGATCTCTGTACTTTGCGCCGTTCATCTTTCCCTCGATCCTGAAGTCTCCCAGTCCCTGCCTCTGAAAAACATCCCCACAGCATGATTCTGCCACTACCATGCTTCACCGTAGGGATGCTCTTGGAAGAGCCTTAGTGGTTCTAAACTTCTTCCAATTAACAATAATGGAGGTTACCGTTCTTGGGGACCTTCAATGCTGCAGAAATGTTTTGGTACCCTTCCCCAGATCTGTGCTTCGACACAATCCTGTCTCGGAGGCCTACGGACAATTCCTTCGACCTCGTGGCTTGGTTTTTGCTCTGACATGGACTGTCAACTGTGGGACCTTATATAGACAGGTGTGCGCCTTTCCAAATCATGTCCATGTTTATTTACCACAGGTGGACTCCAATAAAGTTGTTGAAACATCAAGGACGATCAATGGAAACAGGATGCACCTGAGCTTAATTTCGATTCTCATAGCAAAGGGTCTGAATATTTATGTTAACAAGATGTTTTTGTTTTTATGTGCAAAAATGTCAACCTGTTTTTTCTTTGTCATTATGGGGTAGTGTGTGTAGATTAATGAGTCAAAAATAAATGTAATCCATTTTAGAATAAGGCTGTTACGTAACAAAATGTGGAAAAAGGGAAGGGGTCTAAATAATTTCAGAATTGACTGTATATGAACAGCTGTTTGCTATTTCAATGCCTTCCTTCTTCTTGGTCTTTTGCAATTATGTAACTGTGTATTGGGACCGTTATCCCAATGTTACACTGATTTAAATCTTGGTCAAGTGCTGATTTTACATCTCTCTCAACCCCCCCCCCCCCCCCCTTCCTGTTTGGAGGAGAGAACGTAATCTGTTTTGATGGCTGGGTTTATCTTTGTTTGTTTATTCCATCTAGGTGACCTATTTGGTGCCTTGGAATTCCCTTTCCTCCTGTCCCCAAGATTTCACGGTGGCTGTTGTGCCAGGTAAAAAATTGAACTCAGATGTCTAGTTGAGCATGTTAAAAGCAATCTCATAAAATCAACTTGCTAATAGGGTTTCCAAATCTTTAAAAAATATACACTTTTGGCATTGTACACTGTAGTAACTTAAACACTCATCTTCCACAGTGCCTTGTTGGGCTTTTTCTTGCTGTTGGCATCAGTCAAACTAAAGAGTGGTTTACCCCTTGAGCACTGCGGGGTCTGGCTCTTTTTGTCCAAGGTAATGAAAGTCAGAACTCAACTTAATGATCAATGGTAAACATATCTTTATTTCCCACAAGATTATTTTCTTTATTTGTTACCTTCTACCACCATCTCCCCTCTACAGAAAAAGGTATTAGTAATTGGCAGAAAACCTGCCGTAATAACCTAAGTAAACGATTGTCATAAAACCGACAGTTAAATAGTAAATTCATTCTGTTTTAGATTTCCTTCAAGGACAGTGGATGTGCCAGTTACATATCCGTGTCTTGCTCTACCCTGTCTAGGTGTTTGCCACATGCCTATCCCCACTTGTTTTTAACATTGAAGTTAACACGCCATCTTTCTGCTGGTGAGTTCTCTCTACCTGTGTAAATAATGTCTATCCAGTCACCAATTTTACATTCAAGACAAATAGCAGCTGATGATATTCCTTGGAGACTCAGTGATTTTATAGTCTGCTACTTTAAAGCCTATATCAAGTTTGGTGATCATTGTGTTTGTTGAAGTTAATATTTTTTTAGGTATACTATTTACTTCAGTGATTTTGTGTTGGCTTGCTCCTTAGTGTTTTCTTCAGCCATGTTGGAGAAGCCCTGCTGGTGTACTCTGAAAGTACTTCCCAAGTGCGATGAGAGCTTTGCGAAAGAAACTACTTCTACCTCACTAAATGTTTCAACGAGTTTACTTGCACTCAATTTCCCAGTGATATTTTTTTGCTTTTGGAACAAGTATCACAAGAATGTATGCTTCAATTGAGATTATTTTACATTTACTTTGCCTTTTCTACAACTTGCTGTAAAGCAGAAATAAAGATTCTATATATTTCCATTAAAATATTTGCTTATTTGAACTTAAATACAATTTCCTAGGATGTGATATACTTGAAGGTGAGTAACATAAAAAAAATGGCATTAAGGGGGTTTTTATCTACAAATACACCAAAATAAAACAGACTGAAAAAAGGGTTCCTTGGCTGTCCCCATAGGCAGTGGTGTAAAGTACTTCTCCCCTATGGGGACAGCCGAAGAGTAGTGGTCAACGGTGCATATTAGTTTCACAAAGAATAATTAACTGAGCAGAGGTACTTGCTGCATATTCTGTATTCATTTTTTGAGGAAATTGGGAGACCTGATGGTCCATTCAATTGTTTTGAACAATTATAAGAATCTGAAATATGTCTGGGTGTATATACCACTAAAGGCACACGTATACCTTTGAGGCACTAGGATTATGATACTGGCAGATTGTTGCAGTGAAAATTAAATACAGTTTTACATTATGTTTGATTGGGTATTTTCCCCTACTGGTTTAAGTCTTCTGCTCTTTGCCTTTGGGGGAGAGCATTGTAAGGTCTTCTCCTCCTTAAGCGCTGCTCTGGATCATTATCTTCTTTTACATAACCTGGTACGAGAAACAAGAAGCACAATGTTGTTAAACTCATTAAGTGGAGGTTGACATTGAATGCAAGGGGGAAAACACCCATTTGAGGGCTGAGACAACAGCAATGCACTCCTCAGAAGAAATAAGTAAATTCAGTGCTGACATCAGTCACAATTAATACCAGGGCTTTGTAAACCTTTGTGGCCCACAACCCCATTTTGATATCAGAAAATTCTCACAACCCAACCGTGTGACAAATGATATAATCATCAACCAGTGTTTAACTGGGGCTATCTATTACAATTCAATCTGACAGTATTTCAATCTGAAGGAAGAATGGTTTGACGTGACAAATACACCAGGGAGATTTTGGAAAGTTCAGGAAAACATCATAGAAGATCATCAGGCAATTGTGTATGATTTGTGTAGAAAAGACTACAGTATTAAATACTATGGATTTGATGACCATTGCGTTCTGTTGAATGGATCCAATTGAATAGGGTAGCATACCTCTGTCCACACAGGTTTGTGTTGAAGGGAAGCCGACTTCCCAAAAGTGGTCTGGGGTTGATGGAGGAAGATAACGGAAGCGGTGCCGAGAACAGTCTGACAACTTCTTCACCCTCTCTGCCTCTGAAAGGTCGGCGTAGTACTGAGGGAGATGGAATAGATATGTTACAAATCATGGGTTGTGTTCGATCTGGCAAAAAGTTCTGAAACGGAAAACACCACATTTATTCAGTTTGGTGCCGTGAGGTCCAGTTGGCAGATCATCGTTCTTGCAACGCCAGGGTTGTGGGTTTGATTCCCACGGAGGACCAGTACGAAAATGTATGCACTCACTACTTACTGTAAGTCGCTCTGGATAAGAACGTCTGCTAAATTACTAAAATGTAAACGTAATGAACATGACCACGGACAGGCACTTTCAGCTCCACACATCAAAACACGGTCGAGTCAACTCACGATTTCACACTCTTTACACGTGTGCCCCTTGAGTTTCCTCCTCTCAGCTTTCTTGCGGACCACCTCCACGTGTGCAAACGATAGGTTTTTACTACAGGACAACGAGGCAAAGAAACCTTTTAGAAACCTAGCATGAAAGTGTTCTACGTTAGTCTGACGATTATGATCTCACCTTTCTTTGTGCTCTCCATTGGGTGTTCCACTTTGAGGCATGTGTGCTTTTAATGAGAGGACAATAAAATTACAGTTCAAAATATTGATATAAATATTTCACAATGAACGCGCAAATTCATCTCAAGTGTTGTACTACTTGACCAGGTCATTTTGGTCATTCTCAACCAATTTGCCTGGTCAAATAAAATAAACAAGTTTACAAGATTATAGAGAAAATACAGTGTAAAGTCCTTACCATCCTTATGCTCTTCCTCCTCCTTATCATCAAACTCTTCCTCCCCATGATGGGGTTCCTCTTTGTCCAAATATGAGCCGTTATGCTGAGGACACGACTCGTACTCCCCGTAACCTGTTCGGTCGAATATCTCAGCCAAGCTGTCGTTGGCCCTCTGACCAATCCCTAAAAGAAGGGTTTTGAGTTTGGTTACATGGTTGGTTGGTTGGTTTATATGGGTCCTGCTCGAATGTAACCGTCCTTCCTCCCATCACTGAAGTGATCACTGATCTAATGCAACTTGAAAGATAAAAGTAAGGATTTCATTGCTCTCTCCTCTTTGCCATATTTGATTAAATTAAAATCAGATGATTGGGAATGTATCAAAGATTTTGTGCGAAAATGCAGTAAGCTGTACCGGTAACAGAGCTGGTTCTTGGAGCTCCTCGGTGGAGCAGGCTGGGGCTGACGAAGGTGCAGTCCATATCGACAGACTCAGCTTCACAGGGGGGCTACACACACACACACACACACACACACGTGAAGAACTGCAAGTATACACAGAGGGTATAGGAAAGTAGCCGATGAATTTGGTGAATGTCATACCTCTGCTGAAGTTGGGGTGTCTACATCATACTGGGAGAGGGCTGCCTCTAGGTCAAGGCTCCACATCTGCTCTGCTGGCATCAGCTTGGCTAAACAAAAGGTAGGAAATGAAACATGACATTTCTATTCAAATTGCTTCCTTAGACTATACTTAAGGGCCAGTCAATCGAGAAAAAAATATTTTCAGTATCAATGAATGACTATTATGCAGAGTTGCAACACGTTACCTTCTCCCAGTGGAGTTTCAGGGGCATTGGAGGGCAGTGTTGTTGATGCAGTACCATTGTTGTCCTGTGGAGGGCTCCTCTTCACACGAGCACAGGGGTTGGCCTGCAGGACAGAGGTCTGCTTCAGTTTTTCAGTATCCTCCCGACTCCGCTTTCTGATTGGCTCGTGGTGGACATTGTGGGTCTAAATGGACAAATAGGAAAGCTGGGGCTACTCGGGTACAGTAGTATGTTGATGCATAAGACGGGTGAACGTGTCCAAGAAAAAGAGCTCTTGATCTACCCATCTATAATATCTCAGACAGACAACGTAACATAAATGGTATTGTCTGTCAAAAGACTGTGGGATGTGACGACTAACGAGGAACATAACCAAGTTGACCTGCCATTTTAGCATCTGTTTTTTTTTATCCTGCCACATATGCCTTCATGAGGATCACAATGGAAATGAGCTGTGTACTTTTCTGTGTAATGTGTACCTAGTTTTAAATGATCAAACAAACCCCCCAAAAATTCTGGTGCTTTGGTTTTGTCACTGGTTATTTGGATTAATCAGGATTTTTGTTCTGGGTTTCCAAGATGAACCCATCTATATGTAACAAGGCTCAAATGTGACTAATGTACCTGTATAACATCTTGTATAATTTGTTAAGAAAATTACATGAAAAATCATGGCTCTACCTGCTGACTAAGCAACATATTTTTGGATCGCTCATCACTTGGAGAGGTAGAGGGATGTTTAAATAGGATGTGCCGCTTTTGGCCTTTGTCTTGGTTCTCTGATGCAGGGACGCTGCTACCTCTCTGGGCATTGAGGGCCTTCTGTGGGGAGTCGGAAAGGTCCAGAGGCTTGTCAACCTCTTCCTCCTTCTCGCTACTTTTCCTCCTCTTTCCTCTCTCCAGCTCTCGGTGAGAGGCGCCACATGGGGTGGAAGTGGCTCTAAGAGGTGCGATGCGGGCTATCCCCTCCAGGTGGCGCCGTTGGGCGTTGGCGGGGATGAGCTTCAGGCGGGGGAGGAGGGACAGGGGGCCGTCCTCAGTGGTGGTGGTGCCGGGGCAGCCCAGGAGAGGACCCTTTCTCTGAGGGATAGGCAGTGGATCATCAGGGAGATCCAGGCGACACGTCTCTGCCACTACAGCACCTTCATGGCCCTGGCTGCTGCCCTCTGAATCAACAAGAAGAATACTACATTATTTTTTTTACAGTGCTTTTCAAGACACTCAGACATTTAGAGGCAATAACATAATTACAAACGCATGTTATCAGTCAGCAGTTAGTAAATGAAGGCCTTACGTTGGGTCTGGGTGGCGTCCATGTAACACGTTTCAGGCACCAGTATGCCGTTTCCTTGGCTCTGCGCGGTTTGGGAGGGCAATCCTTTCCTTGGTTCTAACATTATGAAAACAAAAAAAATGAACTTCAATGAAGTCTATGAAACTGATATCGTAAGAAACTAATATCGAGTGTTTGTGTGCGAGTGTGACTGAGCGTGCACGCACCTGCATGCGTGTTTGATACTGAGGGTGACCCTTGAATGCTGTACCTGTGTATGCATTTCTTTGTATGAATCAGACTGACCATTGAGCGCCGAGCTCTGAGACTGAGACAGGGACTTCTCGGCGTAGCGGACATGGTGGGTCTCCTTCCTCCTCCTCATCTTGCTGACCACAGGCAGCGAGATCTTCTGCAGCGGAGAGTCTGGAATCACCGCCTCCTCTGGCTCAGGAGACACGGAGCTGGAAACCAAACAGACGCACCACAGAAATACAACGGCGTAGCATACCGTATTAATAATAAAAAGTATTAAATATACACAGAAATAATAATATACCGTATTAAGCTCAAAGTGAGAACTCTAATTCAACCATGCTTTCTCAATGTGCAATAAGAATATTGTTTTGGAATCAACAATCCTGGTTACAAAAGTACTGTAGTGCCGGATGGGGATGGTTTTAACTCACAGAGCTCCATTCAGTCTATCCAACTCAAGACTCAGCTTTCTGTTCTCATCCTGCAGGCTGTTCCTCTCCGTCACTGGAAGTCACATCAAACCACATATACCGTGCCTTCAGAAAGTATTCATACCACTTGACTTATTCCACTCAAAATTGATTAAATATTTTTCTCACCCATATACACACACAATAATACCCCATAATGACGTAGTAAAAACGTGTTTTTAGACATCTTTGTAAATGTATTGAAAAGGAAATACAGAAATCTCTCATTTACATAAGTATTCACACCCGAGTCAAAACTTTGTAGAAGGACCTTTGGCGGCGATTACAGCTTTGAGTCGCCTTGGGTATGTCTGCATCAGCTTTGCACATCTGGATTTGGGCATTTTTTCCCATTTTTCCCTGCATATTTTCTCAAGTTAGATAGGAAGTAGCAGTGAACAGCCTTTCCACAGAAAGTCTTTCCACAGATTTTCAATGGGATTTGGCTGGGCCACTCAGGGACCTTCACATTCTTGCTCTGAAGCCTGTCCAGCATTGCTTTGGCTGTATGCTTGCGGTCAATGTTCTGTTGGAACGCAAATCATCACCCCAGTCTAAGGTCATTTGCACTCTGAAGCAGGTTCTCATCAAGAATTTGCCGGCATTAGGCTCCATTAATTGTTCCCTCTCAGTCTCCCAGTTCCTGCCGATGAAAAGCATCCCGATAGCATGCTGCTGCCACTACCATGCTTCACGGTAGGGATGGTGTTAGATGGGTGATGAACTGTGCCTGGTTATCTCCAGGCAAAAAGGTTCAATGTGCATTCAGGCCAAAGAGTTCTATTTTTTGTCTCATCAGATCACACAAACTTTTGACTTATGCGCCATCTTTCGCATGTCTTTTTGCAAACTCCAGGGGTGCCATCACTGAGATAGGAGAACCTGCCAAAAGGACAACAATCTCTACAGCACTTTACCAATTTGGGCGTTATGGGAGAGTGGCACTTGGTGAAGTGCTGAAGAGACTGTTGTCCTTTTGGCTGACTGTTGCCCATCTCAGCTAAGGAACTCAGTAGTTCTGTCAGAGTGGTCATTGGTCACCTCCCTTACCAAGCTCCTTCTTGCCCGGAGTCTGGGTAGTTCCATATTTTTTTACAATTTCCCAATGATGGAGCTCTTGTAAACTTTTAACACTCTAGAAACTGTTTCATACCCTTCCCCAGATATATGCCTCATCACAATTCTATCTTGGAGATCTACGGCCAGTTCCTTGGACTTCATGGTATAGTTTCTGCTCTGAAATACACAACCAGTCAAAAATGTTAGAACACCTACTCATTCAAGGGTTTTTCTTTATTTTTTACAATTTTCTACATTGTAGAATAATAGTGAAGACATCAAAACTATAAAATAACACATATGGAATCATTTAGTAACCAAAAAAAAGTGTTAAACAAATCAAAATATATTTTATATGTGAGTTTCTTCAAATAGCAGCCTTGACAGCTTGCACACTCTGGCATTCTCTCAACCAGCTTCATGAGGTAGTCACATGGAATGCATTTCAATGAATAGGTGTGCCTTAAAAGTGAATTGGTGGAATTTATTTCCTTCTTAATGCGTTTGAGCCAATCAGTTGTGTTGTGACTAGGTAGGGGTGATATACAGAAGACAGCCCTATTTGGTAAAAGACCAAGTCCATATTACGGCAAGAACAGCTCAAATAGGCAAAGAGAAATGACAGTCCATCATTACTTTAAGACATGAAGGCCAGTCAATATGGAAAATTTCAAAAACTTTGAACTTTTCTTCAAGTGCAGTAGCAAAAACCATCAAGTGCTATGATGAAACTGCCACTCATGAGGACCGCCACAGGAATGGAAGACCCTGAGTTACCTCTGCTGCAGATGATAAAGTTCATTAGAGTTAACTGCACCTCAGATTGCAGCCCAAATAAATGCTTCAAAGTTTAAGTAACAGACACATCTCATTACCAACTGTTCAGAGGTGAATGAGAATCAGGCCTTGAATTGCTGCAAAGAAACCACTACTAAAGGACACCGATAAGAAGAAGAAACTTGCTTAGGCCAAGAAACACGAGCAATGGACATTAGACTGGTGGAAATTTGTCCTTTGGTCTGGAGTCCAAATTGGAGATTTTTCGTTCCAACCGCCGTGTCTTTGTGAGACGCAGTGTGGGTGAACAGATGATCTCCGCATGTGCATTTTCCACCGTAAAGCATAGAGGAGGTGGTGGTGTTGTGGGGGTGCTTTGCTGGTGACAATGTCTGTGATTTATTTAGAATTCAAGGCACACTTAACCAGCATGGCTATCACAGCATTCTGCAGCGATACACCATCCCATCTGGCTTGTGCTTAGTGGGACTATCATTTGTTTTTCGCCAGGACAATGACCCAACACACCTTCAGGCTGTGTAAGGGCTATTTTGCCAAGAAGGAGAGTGATGGAGTGCTGCATCAGATGACCTGGCCTCCACAATCCCCCGACCTCAACCGGGGGATTGGGTCGGACCGCAGAGTGAAGGAAAAGCAGCCAACACGCTCAGCATATGTGGGAACTCATTCAAGACTGTTGGAAAAGCATTCCATGTCAAGCTGGTTGTGAGAATACCAAGAGTGTGCAAAGCTGTCATCAAGCCAAAGGGTGGCTACTTTGAGGAATTGTTTTATTTTACCTTTATTTAACTAGGCAAGTCAGTTAAGAACAAATTCTTATTTTCAATGACGGCCTAGGAACAGTGGGTTAACTGCCTGTTCAGGGGCAGAACGACAGATTTGTACCTTCTCAGCTCAGGGGTTTGAACTTGCAACCTTCCGGTTACTAGTCCAACGCTCTAACCACTAGGCTACCCTGCCTATATTTTGATTTAACAATTTTTTTGGTTACTACATGATTCCATATGTGTTATTTCATAGTTTTGATGTCATCACTATTATTCTACAATGTAGAAAATAGTAAAAATGTATAAAAACCCTTGAATGATTAGGTGTTCTAAAACTTCTGACCGGTAGTGTACATATAGACAGATGCATTTCGTTCTAAATCATAAATCATGTCCAAACAATTTCATTGGCCACAGGTGGATGATCAAAGGAAATTGGATACACTTGAGCTCAGTTTGGAGTGTCATAGCAAAGGGGTGGGAATACTTATGCAAATTACATTTTTAGCTATTTTTGGTATCTCAGATCGTTCTTGCAATTTTCACATAAACTTAATTTGGGAGGAATTTAAGAAAATCATGATGAAAGTGGCCATTTTTAGAACTATACATGCCTCCTGTAAAACCGTCATTATACTCCTTATAGTGTGCTCTAACATATGGAGTAAGTCAAGATTCTGAAATAAAACTTTTTATATTAAATTATTCAACATGAAAAATATGAATATCGCAAAAGTACCCTTTTAGATTTTAAGACATTGTTTGGAACAATATACCCAACAAGTACATCAAATTTCCAGAGTGGGCTCTCTGCAAATTTTGAAGTTATGATACATTTTATGAGCACAAGCAACACAGTGAATGGTAAAATGGATTCAAAAGGGAACTCTCTCTGCTGGTGATTTGCTGAATGTGCAAACAATCCTGAAGTAGGGCTGTGATTGGTTAATGACCTATAATGTAAATGTATGAAATGGGTTAGATCTTCAAAAGTACAGAGAGCCCAATCTGGACACATGACACGTTTGAAGAGTATAATTTTCCAAACAATGTCTAAAAACATGCAGAATTAAAAAGGGTACTTTTGAAATATTCAAATTAATAATTTTTATATTGAATACATTAACGTGAAAAAGTGTATTTCAGAATGTAGACATAATCCATATTTGAGAACACACTATGGAATATAATGACACCAAGATGTTGTCTGTATCATGTTGTAAGTATAACGACACCAAGATGCACAGATCATAGGGTCTTACAGGAGGCAAGTATAGGCCTAAAATGGCCACTTTCATCGTGACTTTGCTTAAACATTATTTATGATACAAATGTAAAAAGCTTGTCAAACATCCTTCCTCCCAATGGAATCGCCCTACTACAGCAATGATTGGTCTTAGTCCATTTATTTGCAGAGCACTAGTGGTATAGAGGAAGAACTGCATCCCTTTTGTGAGCACGGAGGAATGTTACATTTGGGAGATAACATAGGAAACAAAGAGATCATTCAGGTTTGCCTTTTCCATCAATGTAAAAAGAGACTCTACTTGTGTGCCCCCCCCGCTACCCCCAGACTTAGCTAAAAAGAGAAAGGCTATATTGTGTGACGTGTAGATCTATGAGGGAACCTGTTAGAGAAAAAAGGAGTGCAGTGGACAAAGAGAGATGGGGGTGGTAGGGAGAGAGTTCCCTTGTGAATGACTCATGACTGCCCCAATCCTTTGTCATAATCATATCCTACTTTAACCAAAAGCTTAGGAGCTGTATGGCCTGTGTAAAAGAGGGACCAGTGTGGAGGTAAATGAATCTCAGATACAGAATGTAGGGTACGTGTAAGTGAAAAGGGAATGATGTACAACTCACTGATCTCTGCGATGAGGCGCATGTTCTGCTGACGGCCTTTCTCAAACTCCACCTGCTTCTTCCTCATGTGCTCCTCTGTGACAGAACAACGATCACACAGCCCTGCTCGCAGCCTGGGCAGAGGGAGAGAGACAGACAGGAAAGAAGACAGAAGAAAAGATTAACCAAAAGACTAACAAAAGGAGAGATCGAGAGAAATATAGGTAGATAGAGAAAAACTCAGAGGGAGACAGACAAATAGGGACAGACAGACATGTTGATGGGGTACCAACCTGTCTTCCAGAACTGTGACAGTGTCCCGCAGGGTTTTGTGCTGCTCCCTCAACTGCTGGTGTCTGCTGTAGAACTCCTCCAGCCTTTGGGCATCTCTACGGGGTGAGAAGGGGTTTAAATCCTTTGAATTAATAAACATTGGAGTGTTTGAGTATACAAGTAATGAATTTGAATGTGCATTCTTGGGGTACAAGAGGAATTATATTTTGGGATTCCCATCACAGAGCCCTGGTAAATGAGTAGGGGTCAGAATGCTGTCCTACTGAAGTACAGTGCCTTGCGAAAGTATTCGGCCCCCTTGAACTTTGCGACCTTTTGCCACATTTCAGGCTTCAAACATAAAGATATAAAACTGTATTTTTTTGTGAAGAATCAACAACAAGTGGGACACAATCATGAAGTGGAACGACATTTATTTGATATTTCAAACTTTTTTAACAAATCAAAAACTGAAAAATTGGGGGTGCAAAATTATTCAGCCCCCTTAAGTTAATACTTTGTAGCGCCACCTTTTGCTGCGATTACAGCTGTAAGTCGCTTGGGATATGTCTATCAGTTTTGCACATCGAGAGACTGACATTTTTTCCCATTCCTCCTTGCAAAACAGCTCGAGCTCAGTGAGGTTGGATGGAGAGCATTTGTGAACTGCAGTTTTCAGTTCTTTCCACAGATTCTCGATTGGATTCAGGTCTGGACTTTGACTTGGCCATTCTAACACCTGGATATGTTTATTTTTGAACCATTCCATTGTAGATTTTGCTTTATGTTTTGGATCATTGTCTTGTTGGAAGACAAATCTCCGTCCCAGTCTCAGGTCTTTTGCAGACTCCATCAGGTTTTCTTCCAGAATGGTCCTGTATTTGGTTCCATCCATCTTCCCATCAATTTTAACCATCTTCCCTGTCCCTGCTGAAGAAAAGCAGGCCCAAACCATGATGCTGCCACCACCATGTTTGACAGTGGGGATGGTGTGTTCAGCTGTGTTGCTTTTACGCCAAACATAACATTTTGCATTGTTGCCAAAAAGTTCAATTTTGGTTTCATCTGACCAGAGCACCTTCTTCCACATGTTTGGTGTGTCTCCCAGGTGGCTTGTGGCAAACTTTAAACAACACTTTTTATGGATATCTTTAAGAAATGGCTTTCTTCTTGCCACTCTTCCATAAAGGCCAGATTTGTGCAATATACGACTGATTGTTGTCCTATGGACAGAGTCTCCCACCTCAGCTGTAGATCTCTGCAGGTCATCCAGAGTGATCATGGGCCTCTTGGCTGCATCTCTGATCAGTCTTCTCCTTGTATGAGCTGAAAGTTTAGAGGGACGGCCAGGTCTTGGTAGATTTGCAGTGGTCTGATACTCCTTCCATTTCAATATTATCGCTTGCACAGTGCTCCTTGGGATGTTTAAAGCTTGGGAAATCTTTTTGTATCCAAATCCGGCTTTAAACTTATTCACAACAGTATCTCGGACCTGCCTGGTGTGTTCCTTGTTCTTCATGATGCTCTCTGCGCTTTTAACGGACCTATGAGACTATCACAGTGCAGGTGCATTTATACGGAGACTTGATTACACAGGTGGATTGTATGTATCATCATTAGTCATTTAGGTCAACATTGGATCATTCAGAGATCCTCACTGAACTTCTGGAGAGAGTTTGCTGCACTGAAAGTAAAGGGGCTGAATAATTTTGCACGCCCAATCTTTCAGTTTTTGATTTGTTAAAAAAGTTTGAAATATCCAATAAATGTTCCACTTCATGATTGTGTCCCACTTGTTGTTGATTCTTCACAAAAAAATACAGTTTTATATCTTTATGTTTGAAGCATGAAATGTGGCAAAAGGTCGCAAAGTTCAAGGGGGCCGAATACTTTCGCAAGGCACTGTAAGAGTGTGAAAGAGGCCTTTGTCAGACTGACTTTCTCAGTGACATTTGAAACCTTACACACTGACGGGGAGTCAACGGAAAACGGTCTCATCTTAAGTGCGGCCGTAAAACAATAATCACACACTTTGAAATGGCAAGTTGAATGTCAGAAAATATGAAGTTTCAGATTCTATTCATTGACGTTCAACTAAAATGACTGTACTTACAAACATCGCTCCTTCTTCAGCTTGTTCACTTTGGTTTGCAAACCTAAACACAGGATAAAAAAAAGAGCTTGAAAAGGGGATTGTTGAATCATTTATTTTGACAAGTACTCTTAACACTGATAGTTGTATTAAACATGTCCCACTGGCCTTAGTTGTTTTGGTGGAGATTCCCTGGCATGTAGACAGTAGGCCTACCTTGCAGTGCACTATCGTGACAGTCTTTGAGTCGACCGCATAGGTCCCTGAAGAGGTCAGTGGATTCCGAGGCCCCACTGGAGCCGGGGCTGCTCCCACTTAGCAGAGGACTGCTCATCATCCAATCACTCACTGGTTGGTAGCTTCACTCAGCCAATACACAACTCCATCTAGCACCAAACCGGAAATCTGCGAGAGGAAGGGAAAGCAAAAAAGACAAAGATAACAGAGGGTAAGATGAGTCAAGAGAGGACCCTATTTTACTCACGAGCGCCCCTAGAGGAAATGGCTGCACTGACAGGCCACTACAATACCTGTAATAAAACATGATACAATACCGGTAAAATATGATACCGGTAATACAACCAGTATTTTGCTTATGTAGACACTGAGAAGTGACTGCAATCCAGGGCATGCTCATATAGTCATATAGTCCTCTCTTTCATTCACATCACCATATCTGATCCTAAAGGGCAGTCAAATATGTAAATCGGGTTTTGAAGGCAATGTAGCCAGAGCACATAATGCACAAACAAATTAGTGCAGGCCAGTGCACACACAAACACATTAGTGCAGGCCAGTGCACGCACACATGCGCACACACACGGTTCAAGCTTGCCTTGACTTCTCTTTCCTCTCTCTTCCCAAGCTGGTACAGTAGGTTTGGCTTAATCACCATTGGAGAATTAAGCAATAAGGCACAGGAGGTATGGTATTTGGCCAATATACCACCGCTAAGGGCTGTTCTTACGCACGACGCAACGCAGAATGCCTGGATGCCCTTAGCCGTGGTATATTTGCCATATACCACAAAACCCAGAGATGACGTATTGCTATTATAAACTGGTTACCAACGTAATTAGAATAGTACAAAAATTAAATAATGTGGTATACCCGTGGTATACGGTCCGACATATCACGGCTTTCATCCAATCAGCATTCAGGGCTCGAACCACCCGGTTTATAATAATCATTAAATCATCCAATAACTAAGGCCAAATAATATATTTCCCCCCATTTTTGAGCATAGACATGATAAACTAGCCTATTTCACTTTGTAGCCTAATCCTAGCTTCTAAATCTGCTAACAGTCATCATTGACATTCACCAGGCAAAATGTCCTCCTATATCAAACTGAATGAAAGAGCCTTGTTCACTCACCCCACTAGAATGAACTGACAGTCAAAGTATAGTCAATGCACACAAAAGCCACTCAACAGATCCAAACTTCATAGAGAGGAGGAAACCAGGGAACAACTGCTATACCAACTGAACTACCACCAGTGATAACCCAATATGCCTTTCATGGGATTGGCCGGGCGTTTTGAGCATTCCCAGGGACCTGGCTGGGATCATACCAGAATTTGTTGGCATGGACAACTGGAAGAGCCGGTTTTCCCGATCAAACACAAACTGGTCTTGCCAGTCGGCTCAAAAAGGAAAAGGGAGGTGAGAGGGGGGGGGAGCTTGGGATGTGTAGCAGCTGGCTCAGGAGAATAGCAACACACTCTCCTTCTACCTGTACACACACACAGTTGGAGACAGACAGGAGCACACATGCACGTACACAACCCATACACACAATCACACGCACAAACACAAAAAAAGGCACATACATTAGCAAACACAAATGGCAGATGCACACACTCCTCCCTGCCTTTGCAGAGACAAGGCAAATGTTGTAGCCTGCAGCTATTAAGATCGTTAACTCCACTCCCATGCAATACCCAGAAGCCGAGGCGTATATACCAGTCTGGTCTTTACTGTCCAAAATAGCTTAATGTGAAGCAGCCTGTGTTATCCTTCCAGCCTGTGCTATCCTTCCTAAATTATTAAACTAGGCCTAATGTCTAGGGTGTACTAGTATAGGCCAATTGTTAGGCCCTAACTGTCAACTCATAACTATCCAGGGCCAATGAATGACGATAAACTCCAATGCAGCGGGGTAATTTCAGATGACATTTCAGCCCCACTCTGAAAGATTGAACCCACAGTAGTAAACAAAAACATATTCAATTTTAGGAAAATGCCCAATTTCATGGACATTTTAGTGTCACAGGTTAATTTGGATAATAAATTTTTATTAACCATTGACAGCAATATATTGATATCACCAGTACCTTTGGTTGTCTGCAGATTAAAACAAAATCACACATTAGGCTAACTCATTAAAAGTATCTCTTAAAATAACTAACATGGAGGAAGAAAGAAAACAAAAGATCTAGTGTTGTGTCAGTGGGGATTTTGTTCTCTGACAAGCAAGGGCACGAAAGGGGTGGTGTTGTATGTGATGTCCCAGACATCCTGCAAGACAAGCCTGTGCCAGCCAGATGCATTCCAGCAGGACTACGTGGGGGCACTGCAATAAACGCTTACAAATATATAAAGCAGTGCTGCATTGGTGCCTCTTCTGAACTAGGTCTACGTCAAATTAAAGATGCTGGTGACATGCAATCAGATTGTGAGCTGCATGACAGGCCTGGGTCAAAAGTCTGATGCACACGAATTCGCTTGAAGTTAGCACTTTTGGGTCTATTCCATTAGCTCCATTGTACCATGCTAAATAAATGTCCAGCTGAAGTATTTGAAAGAAGAGTATTTGACCTAGAACTACCTTGTAATGGCCAGCTTCTCAGTCTTGGGTGCATAGCAGCCTACCACTATTAGCCATCAGCACCACCTACAGTAAATAGACTGACACACACCAAAGACCATTGCTAATAACAGTATTTCTCACTCTGCAAACCACTAGAGATTATTGGTCACAGCACAGATGAATATTGGTTATGCTGCTGCAGGATATACTGTCGCTATACAGTAAAATACTAGGCTATACTAAGTGTAAGTCATACTGCATAAGAACATCTGCTAAATTGCTAAAATGATATAGCTATGCCCCTTGTAACTGTACCAATATAAAACTAGCATTGGCACATGTGCGGCTAGGTAAAAGGGAGGGGGGCTATAATTTTCTGTTGTGGGAGGTTGGGGTGAGGGTAGCCGATTAAACTCAACGATTTTCGATGCAGTTGAGCGGCAACTAGTGTGGAAGGACTGGAGCTCCGACTTAACTTTATGTAATCAAAAAATGACTGATTTAAGCACCCAAAGAATAATCTGCAATTACACACAATATTGTTCTGGTAAAATTTGGAGTACAGTGGCATATACCATCCTTAAGTTTTCCGAACCATATTTCCCTCTCCCTCCAATGTGTCTTAATGTAACCTTGATTGCGTTCTGACCCCAGTGCAGCTAAGTGTAAACAAGCGTAACAATAGGGTCGGGATATTCTGGCAAGGGTGAGAGGTGAAGAGGATTTTCTTTGAATGGAACATTTTTGCTGGCTATAGCTAGCTATGATATTTTCCTAGTTAGAGCTCTTTCGTTAACTCATACATTATTCCCTAACAATACTAGAATTTATTTTAGCCTATATATAGCAAGCAAAGTCAAGTCAAGTTGGTAAAGACAGCCAGTTGCCAACACTAGTTAGCTAACTACCTAGCCTAGCTAAACACAGTCAATTTCATCGTTACATTAGACAGACAGATAAAAATAAAGTATGGTATGACTCTATAGCCAACTGTAATTATATTATGTGTTTAAATGTGTAAAAATGTACTAATTTCCCAACTTACCTAGCTAGCTAATCAATTTGGTACCTAGCTAGCTCGAGTTCACTCACGTCTTTTAGAATTCGTGCCTCGCATTGCATGCTGGGATGACAACCCTTCTTGTGTCACATGGTCGATGTTTTTGAAAGACAGATCTATGTTACACAGCAACAAGTGTCAGCAACAGCGCTTTCTCCTCCACGTCCGATTTAGCTAAACATGAAAACGGAAAACTGTTTAGATCAGAGCTAAAGATACGAGCTTATTTGCCACGGATAATTCAATAGACACGGGCAGTGGAAGATGCCCCTGATGTAAACCAAACCACAGTCTCAGCTTCATTCATTACTCCGATTCTGTTGCTAAAATCTTCTTATATGAAAGCAAACTGAACGAAACGGAGCAAGACCTACCTGCATTTGTCCAATAGAAACTCTCGTTTTCTTTGCAAAACGTTTTCCGTTTGGAGTAAACGGTTTCACGCTGCAAAACGTTTAGCAATAGACGAAACAGTTTGCAACATAATTGGCGTAGTGAATACACCCCAGATGTGGCATCGTGTGGTGTTCGCACTAATTTAGGTTTGTTGATACAAATGTTTATATCAATATGTAGCTGTTGTTGTATGATAACACACACAGCCAGCTTTATATTTGTTTATGTGACTGATAGAAACCTTGCCATCCCCTAAGTGGAATAGTTATGCAAAGTTATTTTAATTTTGGAAGTCTGTTCCCAAGTATTCCCACACATAATAGAGAAACGTGATCATATACAAATGTAACAAGGTTGGAAATTATTCTGTTTTAGTCAAATATTGTATCGGTTTGGGCTTCTTGCTGTCAATTTGCAGTCTACAATGTATTTTGAATTATGTTTCGGCCCTCGACCATCCGCTCAAGAAAGAATTGGCCCGCGGCTGAATCTAGTTGATGATCCCTGCAGTGGGCTATTTGTTTGCAGGCAAGCTCATGTGTTGTTTCTCTACTTCCTGGTTTTAGTATGATGTAGGTGTGGACCAAGGCAGTCGTAAAGCATTGAGGCCTCGGCTATCTCTGGGGGCTGTGCAGAGACAGCCAGGATGACCTGTGAAAATCACTCCTGTACTGACGCCCAGCAGTTTCCTGTCTGTTCCAGCTGTAGGAATACTGGGAGACCTTCAGGACTACCTCAGCTATATAGACTACTGGGGCTGGGTCCTCCCTCCACTTGTCATTGTCTTCATCGTGCCCTTCTTCATTGTGTTCTTTCTCTACCTCTCCATCCTCTTCCTGCACGTCTACAAGCATAAGAACAAACTGCAGGACACCTACTCTAATAACCTGTGGAGTGGCGCCAGGAAGACCTTGGCCAAACTTTGGGAGAGCAAGCCACCATATGGCATTGTGAGTTTGCCTTGGCAAGGTTAGAATGAAATGCTGTTATGATGGTCTTGTCAGACAGCTCATGCTCCAAATGCCCAGTGTTAATTTAGTCAACAATAACTATGACTAAAAATATTCGTCAACATCCTATTTTTCATGACGAAAATGAATGAGATAAAAAAAACAATAACAAGTACAAATTACATTTAATTTCAGTAGACAAAAATGTTTCACTTACACATATCAAATCACTGTACACTGAGTGTACAAAACGTTAAGGACACCTGCTCTTTCCATGACATAGACTGACCAGGTGAATCCAGGTGAAAGCTATGATCCCTTATGGATGTCACTTGTTAAATTCACTTCAATCAGTGTAGATGAGGGAGGGGGGGGGGGGGGGGACAGGTTTAAGAAGGATTGTTAAGCCTTGAGACAATTGAGACATGGATTGTGTATGTGTGCCATTCAGAGGGTGAATGGGCAAGACAGAGCCTTTGAACGGGGGTATGGTAGTAGGTGCACCAGTTTGAGTGTGTCAAGAACTGCAACGCTGCTAGGTTTTTCACGCTCAACAGTTCCTGTGTGTATCAAGAATGGTCCACCGCCCAAAGGACATCCAGCCAAGTTGACACAACTGTGGGAAGCATTGGAGCCAACATGGGCCAGCATCCCTGTGGAATGCTTTCGACACCTTGTAGAGTCCATGCCCGGATAAATTGAAGCTGTTCTCAGGGCAAAAGGGGGGTGCAACTCAATATTAGGAATATGATAATGAATGTATTAAAGTTGAATTTGATCATGAAGGTGGTAACGTAGAATTTATCTGCATATTATCTGAGAAAAAAGTTAACCCCTGGTAAAGGACCCGAATGTATATATTTTTTAACCATATTTGTTTTCTTTTATATGTAGGAAACATTGCCCTCTCTATCTCTGATGACTAGGTACCTCAGACTGACACAAGGGGTCATCAGTGTACTACTTTTAAAGCCCAATCATGGCTACACAATTATGTTTTATGTCTTTCTCTGGTCTCTAATTTGTCTCAATCTATGCTCAAAATAAGCTATTTTGGTATTTGGTGTACCTAAAAATGTTTTAAGTGTAGCCTTTTAGCCCAGTAGCTCTTAGTAAAATAAAAAAGCACGTTTGTTCACTGGGGAAGATTGGGTTGAGCTGTGTGTGGTCACTGCAGACTGGTTGTTATTTCTTGTGCCCTTGACCAGCAGGTAGTAATCCAAAAATCTTGCTTATGTCTGCACGGTTCTCGGTTAACTATGGAAGGAAGGGCATAGTGGAGAATGACTGGCCACTGAGAGCAGTCACATGATGTTGGTCACTGCTGTGACTCAACTAGGGGTGTGTGTGTGTGCGTGTGTGTGTGTGTGAGAGGGAGAGAAAGACAAGGATGTGTTACAAGGATATATGTTGGTATCGGTGAAAAAGTAATATACCTAGTTCTCACCACGTGTGTGATGCGTATCCCATTGCAGTACCAAATAGTTTCAAACTTTTTCCAGCAGGAGGCAATATCAGTCTACTAGACAGAGACATTCTGCATCTGCTGACAGATTAACACATTTGGGTTAAGCTTTCCTTTAACTCTGGTGGTATGACATTTCTGGGCATATGCACTTATGATTAGGTATTAAATATCCATACACAGAAAATGAATGGTTCATTCAACCTGTGCTGTTTTTCATTAGGGAGTAGGTTTTTTATGCAGGGAAGGTCATGCGACCAGGAAGTACGTAGCCGGGCCATCATCTGATTGTGTGTTAGTAAACATTTCCTTCCCCTGGTTCATCAAGTTAAGTCACTTAAGAGTGTGTGTGTGTGCATGCGTGTATGTGTAGCAGTGTGCACACGTGTGTGTGTGTGTGTGATGTTATTAGATTTGCCCTAATTAAAACCCAGCAGGGTATCCCATAGGAGAATACTTCTAATTTAAACTCCTTGTTTGGGGTTTCCTATCCTGACTAAAGCATGGCTCCAGCATTGTTCCCCCCCACACACACACTTCCGCTTCCCTGATTAATACAAGCAACAAGCAGACAGAGAAGTGTGGGGTGGTGGTGGGGGGGGGGGGGGGGGGGGGGGATGTATACTGAACATCTATCTTGTATGATACTGTATCTTGACATTATGACCTCAATAGGGTGTCTGCCCATATGCCATTCTAAAATAGATGACTAATCTAGAACACAGAACCAAATCGTGTGCTGGCTAATATAATTCAGATGTACCTGGATTGGAGACACTGGCTATATTGCATGTCATAACCATGCATTGTTGTGTATTTCCTTGGTGACAGTCATCTATTTGTTTGTCCATGCTTGTGTTTATTTTTGATCCTCTGTCTGGATCACTGTGTTTAATATTGCAGACATGTCAATGGTCGCTAAAAGCATCAGCCATAACAGTTTACTTAGCCTATCACTGGCGCCTCCACTACTTCCTAGGAAGAGAACAGGGACAACAGAGGAGCATCAGGATGTACTGTTCTGTCCCTCTAAATAAACAATTACAACATACCATACCGAAAATGAGGACAAATAACTTGTACATATAAACATTGCAGTGGAGAGCTATTATGAAAATATTTGTTCAGTAACAAAGGGAAAAAAGGCATTGTTCAGTCGGACCAATTTGGAGAGGTGTACTTGGGAATCTCAGAACTACTGGTCTTCAAGAGTTCAGGTGCAGACGGAGTCACATAAGGGACCTTGTGTTCTCCCTCTATAGTCCAGCCTGGTGATGGAAATAGCTATGATATAATTCTCCTTATGACCCTGTAGACTAATGCAACCACTAAACAAACATGTTATCCCTCACCTCTAGGTGGCAATAGTGCCAAAAGGTAATTTTGAAGGCAAGCGCAGAGGCTTCATTCAAGTCGTTCTGAGGGCATCTTTGATTTTCGCATGATATGAGATGTTATGCCCATATTTCTCCTACTCTCCCTTCTCTGGGATAAGCTTCTAGTTTTATCCCACAAAAACTTGAATCTGGCTAAATAAAGTGAATTGTCATTGTTGCACACCATTTTGACCTATTGTAATATATTCTTGTAGTTTTCTGTTATGCGATGTAAGACAAGCTGAAGAAGGTTGGAATAGCTGATTTGATTACACGGTAACACATTGTGACATTGTCTTGCCCTTTAACTTTGATCACTGGCAGAGCTGGCAGCGCCAGAAACCTAAATGTTTACATTGTGACGCAGTGGTTTCAAGGTCACCAGCCCCCACTCCTTACAAGAAGCACCATGACACAGTTGAACAGTGCGGCTTGTACAGTACATTTATATGTACTACATATCTGAGGCTTTTCATAGTGAAACATCTCTCCCTATCACCCCCCTCTCTCTCCTCACTCTTATTCTTTCTCTCTCTCTATCCCCGATTTCTCTCTTTCTCATTGCACCTCTGTTCGTTATTCTGTCCCTCACTCTCATTGTTTATGTCTCAATCTTTTTGTCGTTGACGCTCTCTCCCATGTCTCTCCCCCTTGGTCTTTCAACCTCTCTCACCCCTATTTCAAGTGATTATGTAACATATAAAACGGTCCTATTCAGTTTCTATGTCCATTACCTCTTACCGATCTTATCTCCAACCGTTAATGGCTTTTTCAACTGCTGCACTCTTTTTTCCAGATACCAGATCCCAATCTTTGCCATCTTTTTTTTGGGTGCTGTTTTGGACAAGATGACAAGAGTGCTGATTCAGAGTGCAAAATTGTTGATTGAAGATGTATTTATGTTATACCCGTCCCCCCGTTAGAGATAGAGGGGCCTTTTTTCTCACCGACATTTGTTTTCTTGCACGGTAACATATACTGAGCTGATGGAGCACTGAGTCAACACAGCCTCGTCTGCAGGGTATCCAACCACTGCGTTCATGGCGGTGATGTATATCCGAGCCACAAAAAACACTAAGGTCGTACAGAGGTTGTCCTTCTGTTGTTGCAGCCCTGAGTTAATCATCAAGGGCCTGCATGAAAAATATCTCTTTTTATGGTCCCAGAGAAGCATATAGGAATCACATACACTACATGACCAAAAGTATGTGGACACCTGCTAGTCGAACATCTCATTCCAAAATCATGGGCATTAATAAGGAGTTGGTCCCCCCTTAGCTGCTATTACAACCTCCACTCTTCTGGGAAGGCTTTCCAATAGATGTTGGAGCATTCCTGCAGGGACTTGCTTCCATTCAGCCACAAGAGCATTAGTGAGGTTGGGCACTGATGTTGGGCAATAAGGCCTGGCTCGCAGTCAGCATTCCAATTCATCCCAAACATGTACGATGGGGTTGAGGTCAGGGCTCTGTGCAGGCCAGTCAAGTTCTTTCACACAAATCTCGACAAACCATTCCTGTATGGACCTTGCTTTGTGCACGGGGAGCATTGTCATGCTGAAACAGGAATGGGGCTTCTCTAAACTGTTGGCACAAGGTTGGAAGCACAAAATTGTCACCACTCCAGCTGACACTTGGCATTGCGCATGGTGATCTTAGGCTTGTGTGCATGCGGCTGCTCGGCCATGGAAACCCAAGTTCCGACGAACAGTTCTTAACTGATGTTGCTTCCAGAGGCAGTTTGGAACTCGGTAGTGAGTGTTGCAACCGAGGTCAGATGGTCCCGTTCTGTGACCTTCTGTGGCCTACCACTTCACGGCTGAACCGTTATTGCTCCTATACGTTTCCACTTCACAAGAACAGCACTTGATCAGGGCAGCTCTAGCAGGGCAGAAATGTAACGAACTGACAACATACTTTTGTATATACAGCGACTTCAGAAAGTTTACAGACTCCTTGACTTATTCCACAATTTGATACGTTACAGCCTTATTCTAAAATTGATTAAATTAAATTACATCCTCAGCAATCTACACACAATACCCCATAAAGACAAAGCGAAAACATGTTTTTAGAAATTTTTGCAAAATAAAAATCTGAAATACCTTATGTACATACTATAAGTACATAAGTAGACCCTTTACTATGAGACTCAAAATTGAGTTCAGGTTCATCCTTTGAGATGTTTCTACAACTTGATTGGAGTCCACCTGTGGTAAATTAAATTGATTGAACATGACTGTCTATATAAGATCCCATGTCAGAGCAAAAACCAAGCCATGAGGTCGAAGGAATTGCCCGTAGAGCTCCGAGACAGGATTGGGTTGAGGCACAGATCTGGGGAAGGGTACCAAAACATTTCTGCAGCATTGCAGGTCCCCAAGAACACACTGGCCTCCATCATTCTTAAGTGGAAGAAGTTTGGAACCACCAAGACTCTTCCAAGAGCTGGCCGCCTGGACAAACTGAGCAATCAGGGGAGGAGGGTCTTGGTCAGGGTGGTGAACAAGAACCCGATGGTCACTCTGACAGAGCTTTAGAGTTCCTCTGTGGAGATGGGAAAACCTTCCACAAGGACAACCATCTCTGCAGCACTCCACCAATCAAGCCTAGTAGAGTGGCCAGACGGAAGCCACTACTCAGTAAAAGGCACTGAAAGACTCTCAGACCATGAGAAACAAGATTCTCTGCCAAAAGTGAAGTCTGTAGGAAACATGGCACCATGCCTACGGTGAAGCATGGTGGTGGCAGCATCATGCTGTGGGGACGTTTTTCACCTTTAGGGACTGGGAGTCTAGTCAGGATCGAGGCAAAGATAAACGCAGAAAAGTACAGAAAGATCCTTGATGAAAACCTGCTCCAGAGCTTTCAAGACCTCAGACTGGGGCAAAGGTTCACCTTCCAACAGGACAACGACCCTAAGCACACAGCCAAGACAATGCAAGAGTGGCTTCGGGACAAGTCTCTGAATGTCCTTGAGTGGCCCAGCCAGAGCCTGGACTTAAACCTGATCGAACATTGCTGGAGACACCTGAAAATAGCTGTGCAGCAATGCTCCCCATCCACAGTAGTCCAAAACCCTTTTGGAATTATGTTAGCACAGCTGAAAACTTTTGTGCCGATTAAAGAAGCAGTAAAACTGGCCTTTAGACTAGTTGAGTATCTGGAGCATCAGCAAAATGGCCAGAAACAAATAACTATCTTCTGAAACTCGTCAGTCTATTCTTTTTCTGCGAAATGAAGGCTATTTATGTTTTTTTTTATATTATTTTTTTTATAAATGAGCAAAAAATTATAAAAAACTGTTTTTGCTCCGTCATTAATGGGAATTGTGTGTAGATTGATGAGGGGAAAAAAAACTATTTCATCAATTTTAGAATAAGGCTGTAGTGTAACCTAAACATTTTGGGAAAAAGTCAAGCGGTCTGAATACTTTCCCGAAGTCACTTTATAGTGTGTTTTGTGTGGGAAAAAAGGTCTGCATTATGTAATAACTATTTCTCTCCCACATGTACAGTTTGGTGTACAAGTTGTTTGTTGGCTATATCTCTTCTTACTATGCGCCCCTGCCGTAACCTTTGCCCTCTCTCTTGTAAAGGCACTCCCGAGTGGTGCAGTGGTCTAAGGCACTGCATCTCAGTGCTGGAGGCGTCACTACAGACACCCTGGTTTGAATCCAGGCTGTATCACAACTGACTGTGATTGGGAGTCCCATAGGGCGGCGGCCATTTGGCCGAGGTTTGGCCTGAGTAGGCGGTCGTTGTAAATAAGAATTTGTTCTTAACTGACTTGCCTAGTTAAATAAAGGTTAAATTAAAAAGGCAATGTTTGCTAGAGGCGAATCCAAACTTCCACTTCAAATTTTCACTTAGTCATGCATTTATGTCAATATTAGACTAACTTGAGACTCGTTTCACCCCTTAGAGAGTGCAGTATTGAAATTGTGAATCATTGAATCTGAGGAAATGTTATTGAATTTTGTTCACCCATATTTAGGCCCCACTCATACTGTGGGTAATAACTGATGCATTTTCTACATGATCTACACAGAATGCAAATATTAATTTAACTTCCAGACCATAATGCATTGAAATTATTCCAGTGTACAATGACTCTTACTGGTCAGAAAGTGAGCGTCATATACCAGTAACATAATTGTGTAAGTGGCATATTCTCCATTAAATGACCAGGGATGGGAAGAAATGACAAAATACAATTACAAAATACCATAAAGATCAATGTATCAAAATAAACGACAAAATACTTATATTTAATTAAAATACATGTATTGTACATTTTAAACTACATTTGCAAGTAGCCAGCCAAACAGCACCAACATTCTCAGTAACAGTTTACATAACTTTATATTTGCTCTGACTGTGATGTTGTTGTTAATCTATTTTAGTTGAATGTACTGACTGTAAGTCACTCTGGAAAAGACTGTCTGCTAAATGACCAAAATGGAAATGTATATGTGAAAATGAACAACTGCAAAGCACACTGGGTATTATTGTTGTTATTGTTTCAGGGCAGCTCTCAGAATAATACTCAGCATGCTTTGCAATTGTTAATTTTGCAGATGCTCCTTTCACACCATATTGCCATCAGACTTCTGATACCAATGCAGTCTGAAAGGGAGCCCCAAAAAGTTAACTGCTACAAATAAATGGTATAGCAAAGTATTTTCTATTTAGAAAATACAAATTGCAGCTCTTGAAAGTATATTTTTACAAAATACATTAACGTGTCATTCAGCCCAATGTAATTCAAATGAGAGAATACTTAGAATTGAAATACATATTTAAAAAATTTAACAGAAAATTAGTAATCACCGTCTCTCCCTCAGAAATATTTTTTAGCTTCTCTTAATATATTCCCAGATACGATCCCAGTTCTCCACCAAAGCGACATTACGCAACCGACAAGCTTTACCCCCACCTCCCCAAACACAGATGAATTTTAATCAAATGTTTTGATCTCACCGATTTTATCTTTGAAGTCAACATCCTCCATTCAAACATCACCTCTGATAAAGAAAATTGGCACACAGGGAAATGGCTGCATAAAATAGGTCTGTTTCTTTACTGAAGCTGATTTATTGCGATCTGCCTCTCTGTCCATTATTAAGACGTACAGTAATTAGATTGAGAAGGATCTCAGGATAGCACTGAGGTGATGGTAGGCTCTGCTGCTTTGAAGTTGCAGAGGCAGTCATCAGGGCCTTGATGCACCACAAGCCTCAGGAAGCTGCCAGTCAGGGCTATATATAGAGTCTAGGAGTCAATATTGTAGGTCAGGTCAGTGGCTAACAACTGCAGTCCTTCAGGGCCCAGCGCAGCCTGGTTTTATGGATGCTGTCTAGAGCCTGCTAGAGCTTTGTGAGTCATGGGGTCATATTTGAATGTCCAGCTGTGAATGTAACATTTTGTTTGGCTTTTTTTTCGCTACTGTATCTGTTGGCCTCATTAGTTGGGCGTCAGCTGTGATTGTGCGTGTAGGAGCAAAGTAAATGTGCAAATGTTTAATATTTCACATAAAAAGTGTTATACTGTAAATTTGAGTGATTTGTTTGCTCACCGTCAAGCCATTTTATGGCACATTTTAAGGCAGTCTGCAGTCGACTGAGCTTCTACAAAATATGTTATTGTTCAACACAATTTATTTGATGGGTATGGCTGAAATGGATCTTTAGCATGCTTTTATGACATTTAGAGCAGGCAGGTGGATGTCTTCACTGGTATTGTTCCTGTTTATGGATCTAAATCATGCTGGTAATCTTTACACCTATCTTTCTGACACATTTATTTGTGGTAAACTTCAGCTCAACCTCTCCACATAGGGTGTGGTTGTGGTCTATCCATCACACTATACTATGTTACATCTAGTAAGTCGGACTGCATCACCACCCCGCCTGTCATTGGGTACAAAGAGTACCATATCTCATCCACCGTGCCCCTCAGATGGATCCACCCAAACACGCTACTGGTACAGGGTCACTCTCTTTGTGTGCCCACTCAGACAGATTAGGTGTAGACCATCTTGGAACTGATGACTATATCCAGCTCTGGTAAGACTAAAGGCAGCTGGAGAAACACTGAGGCATTTGGACCATCAGTCAAACCACTCAGCAGGGGGCCAACGCCTGCATGAAACAGAAAATGGTTGACAGTGTCAAGTGTCATAGTACTGCTTTGCATGTTACAACATATGGCAAGTCATCCTTAATTCACTGTTATATACAGTGCAAGTCAAAAGTTTGGACACACCTACTAATTCAAGTGTTTTTCTTTATTTTTTATTATTTTCTAAATGGTAGAATAATAGTGAAGACTTAAAAACTGTGAAACAACACATATGGAATCATGTAGTAACCAAAAAAAGTGTTAAACAAATCAAAATATGTTTGAGATTTGAGATTCTTCAAAGTAGCCACCCTTTGCCTTGATGACAGCTTTGCACACTCTTGGTATTCTCTTAACCAGCTTCATGAGGTAGTCACCTGGAATGCATTTCAATTAACAAGTGTGCCTTGTTAAAAGTTAATTTGTGGAATTTCTTTCCTTCTTAATGCATTTGAGCCAGTTAGTTGTGTTTCATGAGGACCTCCACAGGAAAGGAAGACCCAGAATTACCTCTGCTGCAGATGAGTTCATTAGAGTTACCAGCCTCTGAAATTGCAGCCCAAATAAATGCTTCACAGAGTTCAAGTAACAGACAGTAACATCAACTGTTCAGAGGAGACTGTGTTAATCAGGCCTTCATGATCGAATTGCTACAAAGCAACCATTACTAAAGGACACCAATAATAAGAAGAGACTTGCTTGGGCCAAGAAACATGAGCAACAGACATTAGACCGGTGGAAATCTGTCCTTTGGTCTGATGAGTCCAAATTGGAGATTTTTGGTTCCAACCACCGTGTCTTTGTGAGATGCAGAGTAGGTGAACGGATGATTTCCGCTTGTGTGGCTCCCACCGTGAAGCATGGAGGAGGAGATGTGATGGTGTTGCGGTGCTTTGCTGGTGACACTGTCTGTGTTTTTTTTAGAGTTAAAAGGCACACTTAACCAGCATGGCTACCACAGCAGTCTGCAGCAATACGCCATCCCATCTGGTTTGTGCTTAGTGGGACTATCATTTGTTTTTCAACAAGACAATGATCCAACACACCTTCAGGCAGTGTAAGGGCTATTTGACCAAGAAGGAGAGTGATGGAGTGTGATAACAGATGACTTGGCCTCCAAAATCACCCGACCTCAACCCAATTGAGATGGTTTGGGATGAGTTGGACCGCAGAGTGAAGGAAAAGCAGCCAACAAGTGCTCAGCATATGTGGGGACTCCTTTAAGACGGTTGTAAAAGCATTCCAGGTGAAGCTGGTTGAGAGAATGCCAAGAGTATGTAACGCTGTCATCAAGGCAAAAGCTGGCTACTTTGAAGAATCTAAAATCTAAAATAGATTTTGATTTGTTTAACACTTTTGGTTATGTGTTATTTCATTGTTGTGATGTCTTCACTATTATTCTACAATGTAGAAAATAGTAAAAATAAAGAAAAACCCTTGAATGAGTAGGTGTTCTAAAACTTTTGACTGGTACTGTATGACATCAGTTGACTTCTTACTCCTAGTAATTGAGCTCAAACATACTGTATCAACCATAGGGCTTCCCTGACGACTACTGATGATGTAACAGCTTTAGATGAAGACATGATGGGTAGTTACAGGGAGGAAAGTAGGACATTAATTCACAAATAAGGCAGACAGAGAGCACAGAGAGACAGCCAGTTTGGACTGCGGGCACTGGAAGTTAGTCATGGACCAGTGGCCTGAAAAAAATGAAGGGAGCCATTTGGAGGGTAAATAATAAGACATTTCCCTGCTCCAATAGGAAAACACACAGATCTTTTCTGTGCTTGCTCTCCTCTCTGCCTGACAGGCTTTTGTACAGACGGGGTTCCAAAAAATACCCAAACTGAGCACAGACAATACATTTGGCAGTAATTGATTCAATGACCTTTTTACATAATCAGAGTGGGATGGATTCATCCACCAAATTGATTTTGTAGCACACATCTCTTATATCAAACCATATTTGGTAAGAACATTTGTTATTATTCCAACCTTGGTTGTATCAGTTGATAGATTTACATTTACTCAGTGCTGGCTCATGATACTGGAGTTGTATATTTATTTTGTTGATTTGAATAGACACAGCTAAAGTACCTTTCATCTGCATATGACCCCTAATACTACAATATTCCAGCAAATAGAGGTCAAGTAAAGAACCTAGAGGACATGTAGAGAATTTTACACATTTTCTGGAAAGCTGTTTAAAGCATGAAGGTATGCAGATGTCCCTTCTGGCGTGCATTGAATGTTGTATGGGGTATTCAGCACAGTACAGTACAGCACATCTCCTCCTGAGTTTCAACAGGAAATGGGCCACATAGGCAGATGATGTCCTTTTGTTCTACAGCAGGGTGCAGCTTTGATATTGGCTTTACCCTCCTTTAGGTATTACATTATGTAAAGAGCCACATAATCCCATTTTGTATTCAATCTAGATTTCAGGTCTGATTAAATAATGGATTAGAATCTACTCAAAATAAAATAAAATAAAAACCAAGCCACCAGTATGTGGTTGCCAAAAGGTTTGGTGCATATTCTGACAATTTACGATGCACTTTGATGTACTTTGATGTGTTTACTCTTGAATATATTCATGTTTTGTAAATGGATAGCTGGTAGATTACATTATTATTACCTTTTTCACCAAGCATATTTTTTGTCAAGTGCTAAACGATCATTTAACATTGAGCAATATAAAGTTGGTACTGCAGGAAGTGGTGGACTGATGTCCTTGGTTATCCGTAGAGCTGAACAGGGGTGAAAAATCTTTATAAATCTGGGAACTCTGCCATAGTTGTCCACAGCATTGGGACCAATAATGCCAGACACAGATAAGGTCAAATGGTACAGTACATCTATGCGGTATGTAAAACACTGCACCACATTCCAAACTTGTACACAGCAGACGAGTAGAGAATGTAAAATGAACTGATGCTCCAGCCTACTGTATTGCAAGCACACACACACACACACACACACACACACACACACACACACACACACACACACGCGCACACGCACACACACACACACACACACACAGTAAAAGGAGTTGACTTTCAGGTCACAGGTCAATAGAATCAACAACGTAATATCTGTTGCTGATGTAATAAACAGGCTCACTGCTTATTAGGGTTCTTCACACAAGCAACTAAGACAAACCAAAATGTAATTCTCTGATACCGTCTCATTGCAGTATCTACTGCATGTTTTCCAGCAGTGAGATCAAAGTGATTTGAATCTATTCACACACATAACAAATGTCTCTAGTCTTGAAATTACTTTCAGCAACCCTTTGGACAAATCCTGCGTCTATGGTTTTGTAACAGTCACTTGGAGATGAACTTCAGGAACTTTTTACTATTCATCCCACATTCTCAAGCAAAAGTTGAAGGGACTGCAGAAAATTCAGAGTGAAAGTGGCTTTGTCAAAGAAAGACAGACTCTCAATAAGAGTCTGAGGGAGAGAGAGGCTGCAATTTCAAGCTTCATTGGCATCTGAATGAAAACCGTTCCAACAGGTTTCGAGCTGTCCATAGAACATTTGGGCCCACAGCGGAAAACTGTCCAACCGTAAACTATTGATATTCCATTCATGTCCTTGTGAGTTTGTCCCAAGGGTAACTTTGGTAACAATTGAATAACTAGAAAAGGCTCACAGTTGAGTAACTAGAAAATGCTACAACACTGCTGAGAATGTTTTCTTGTTACACTTGTTTCAAGCAAATATAACTGATGTTGTGCCACCACTTTTACAATCAAGGAAGCACTCTCAATTGCATTTGACAGATGTACTAGGCTAGAAGTGATGAAAAATCAGTATGTTGATCCTATGCTCTCCCCTGATCCAGCCAGCTAAAAGGGGATGGACATGGGCTTTTGGAAAATATCCAATGTTCCCTGTCTATTTTCTCCTGTTTTTCTATTGGCTGTAATGAAGTGAGCACACACTGAGTTTGGCCCCCAAGAAAAATAATTATGAAAATAATATTAAATACCAATGTACCACAGTCTGAATCTCCTGCCAACTTTCTTTGAATGTTTGCGTACATCACATGTATTGCCATCAGGAAAACCACCCTTACCCTCAAACCCCAACTGTTTCTGTTTACAGAACCAACACTGATCCTGGTTGGTTGGCTTATTTATTTATTTTTTGACACCAATTCATAATAAGAGATTAACACGTTGTCATGGCTACCAAAACCTATGAACCACAGAATGGAATGAGATTACAGTTGGCCATGGTTCCTATCTATGCACAAGGTCTCCTCTAAACTAAAGCACCATTGAATCGTAAAAAGACTAGTTTGAGACCGTTGAATATGTGGTACGAATGCTAAAATCTACTTTTTGTATTCTAGCCTTTGTCTGACGGGTCCAATGTGATTCCAAAGGACGGCTTTTCACTCACCAAGCAAGTGATGCATTGTTGGCGAACCTGAACGACACTTGGGAGGATTGTCTGGCAACACTAGGGAGGATGGTCGGAACTCCGAATTTCTTAATAAAACGCACCCTGGCTGCGACTATTGTATAAAAACCGCTCTAGAAAACAGTAGCCATGTATTTGGGTGTAAACTGGAGGAAATTCTGTATGTCACTGCAGGCATTCCTCTTGTTCCCATTCTGTCAGGATCGGGCACATACAAACAGTGAGTAGCTTTGCCTTGTTATTTCCTGCCCATGGCTTACCCTGATCTGCGTCCCACATACATTATACTTGGCACAGTGTCCCCCCTCCGCCCACTCCCCTCCCCCCTCAGGAGGAAGCAGAACCAAAGCCAGCTCCAGTGAGCCAGGGACCAGTAAGACAAGGGGGGAGATACCCATGGGGCTTTGAGAACATGCAGGATTGTGGGAGAATCTCACTGTAGATTTATTAGGGAAATTAGCAGCACCTGTTATCCTACAGGGGAAAAAGGTCAAATATGTCAAATACATGACAGATGGGTATGGAAATCATCAATCAAATATGGTAATGTATCAGAACATAAAATGTTCTAAAAATTACCATAGTAGTGCTGTAAACGTGTGGAATATCCTGACCTCAAACTTAACCAAAATTTGAGTTGAACCCAATCTCAAAATTGAAATTCAGGATAATCTACGTGTTTCACTGCAATGAAACCATAAGATCTTGTTTTGTCTAGATCACTGTTTTGACCAAGCCTGTTTTGACAATAAACATCATACATCAAAGCATGGCAAGACTGGAGGATCTTGTTTGTCCAACACAAAGTGGACTTGGGGGTTATTTGAACGTTTGACCTTCGTATACCGTTTGCTCCGTTATGGGACGTGACGTCCAGAGGGCCATGCATGCAGTTTATCTTATCATTTGCATGATCACTCTAATTGCATGAAGTTGGTCTCGCTGGATTGTAGACCCCAGTATACAGTTTATACAGGAAATACCTCGCAATGGAGACTTCTACATAAGGAAATGCAATTAGACCTTATATTTACACAGGGGAAAGCACCCCCTTTTCAACAGACTTCACAGAGGTCTTTCATCACAAGATAAAATGGAGAATCAAATGCATGGTAAGAAGTTGTATCGACATTCTTTGAACAATTAGTGCATGTATAAGTCAAATTCAGGAGTCAATAGGGTAGGAAGAAACCATGCTTGGGTGAACACTGATTCTCAAGAGATTCTGTGGTCTGCACTTACAGTATGTGAAATCTGAAATCCTAGTAACCCTGTCTAACAATGTCAACGAGTCTGTGACTAGGCAGATACACGGAATTGCCATAGTGAATGCTTGGGGGTGTGGTAATACTTTTGGATTTCACTAAGACGATTAAAGCGTTGTGTTCTATTTTTAAGATAATGAGATCTATTTTCTAACGACTGGCCCTGAGACCTGTAACCTTGACCCATTAATGTGATGGCAGAGGCCTTTACCAACTCAGCACTTCTCATAATGGTTTACATTGTTTCAGAATTACAATTAAAAATACTGGCTGTTCGGGATTTATGCGACTTCCTCGTTCGAATGTTTGTGTCTCTGAAGCATAACTAAGCCTCAGGTGCAAAGTACTGGTGGATTAAAACAATTACACCAATCTTAAACGGCAATAAATGCAGACCTTTGTTCTGTGTAATCATTTTATGGAGATGGAAGTACATAAGTATGCTATTATAATCCAGCTCAGTTCTTGTTGAGACTTAAAATATTAGCCACAGAAGGTTGTTTTATTGGAACACTGCAAGAACACGTTTTTCCTTATTTATGTCTATTCAGCATAGAGACAAGTTGAGTAGCCATCTATTTTGGCTGTACAACACTTCATTCACTGTGCAGTAGCATAGCTGTCGTCAAATCGCTGAAAACCCCAGACTGACTCAGTTTACTCAACAACAACATCTGGGGCGGCAGGTTGCCTAGTGGTCAGAGTGTTGGACTAGTAACCGCAAGATCAAATCCCCGAGCTGACAAGGTCAAAATCTGTCGTTCTGCCACTGAACAAGGCATGTTGTGATGTTGTGACCCACTTTTCCTAGGCCGTCATTGAAAATAAGAATTTGCTCTTAACTGACTTGCCTAGTTAAATAAAGGGTTTTAAAAAATCTCTAAATCATGTCTACTCCTGTGATACTTTAGAATACAAATGTATTATTGGAGTGTGTAGTGTGATGGGATTTTATGTCCAGTAAACGGCCCCCGCAGTGCCCAAAATATCATTTTAAACAGACGGAAAGACATTTAATCCAAAACTATTTTGGAATACTGCAGTTTAAGCAGCTGTTTACTTTTGAATGTTTACCAGTCATTGACCTCTTTAATATTGAACAAATAAGCACTGCTACTTACAGGTTAAGGTTAAATGATAATGTGAATAAATGCAAAAGGTTGCATCAATCTGTAGTTTACCAATGAAGGCTTAATGTCAAATGTACAGGTCAGTCCATCGTCAGCTGATTGAGAGCATATTGTCTCTGCTTGGGTGTGTCATGTAATCGAGTCAACTCTCACTTCAGATGCTTGCAAGCATGACTCGACGGTAAGATTCATTGTCAATGCACAACTAATTTGCATGGCCGAGAATGAATAAACCTCCTGAACTCTTCTCACGATATTCTGCACAATAAAGGGCTGTGCTGTACAATCGAGCAGTGAGCTTCTATGTTACTGCATTCACGTGGCGTTTTTGTTCGTTTTGGTGTTCAGCAGCATTTAGCAAGGGGTTTTTGGTTTATTGAGCACACACAATTTTTCCTTGAGGCTTGTCGAAGTTTGGTAGCCAAAATCTACATCCCTTCGTCAGTGATTGGTCGACAGTAGGGTTTCTTCAATTAAGTGTTTGTTGTCATTTAATGACGGACAACTCGTTTTCATGCACACTTTTTCACTTGAGAAATACTGCATCAAACATCTTAGATGTAAAATTGTGCGACTAATATTACTCTGCAAAAACATCTAAATTAATGACAGATTTCTTGAATTATCATAGATTAATACTGGCTATGTTGTTGATACAGTGTCTCAACAGGAAATATTAATTCTTACTATTTTGAGGAAGTGTACTGGCTATGTTGTTGATACGGTGTCTCAAAAGGAGCAAACATTGATATTGCCATTTTTTTCAAGCTAATGTATTATAAGGCACTATCACTTCGCGCAGACTAGCAAAACAAATGTATGTATGTGGACGCCCTCAGGGCCACTGAACCAGCAGTACATTTGAGACATTTGGATGTGTGATGCTTATCCTTGTAAAGGCTATATTATCTGGAAAACCAGTTCCTCCCTTCAAATATTTGTGTGTAAAGGACGTCACGCTGCTTGCTTAGCAAGTACCATTTCCTACTAATTCGGCTCAAACCCAGGGCCTCCGCCTTGCTAATAGCACACATGACCGCCCTCCTGAAGCAGAAAGGGGCAGTTTTTCTGTCACATATTTGAAATATTTATTTGAATTACTTCTATTTTGTATTTTGTCATTTGAATTACACTGTGTAAACTACACTCCAATGTATTTTGTCATTTGAATTACACACTGTGTAAACTACACTCCAATGTATTTTGTCTTGTGTATATTATAAACACTGTAATATATATTTTCAAAATACTAAATACTTTTATATACCTTTTTCGTTATAGCGATTCACATTTTGTGATCCCCTTTCACCCTGTATTGGCATCTGAAGTTTGATAGCACTATGGTGAGATAAGTTTCTGCTAAATTAACTAAATGTACTTGAATATGTAAAAAGGTTGATAAATACTTAATTGAGGGAAAATGTACTTTATATGATTGTGATATGTTGTCTCACCTAGCTATAGTATCTTAAGATGAATGCACTAATTGTAAGTCGTTCTGGATAAGAGCGTCTGCTAAATGACTAAAATGTAAATGTAAAAAATATAAATGTAAAAAATGAACAATTGCAAAGCATGCTGAGTATTATTCTAATGCACTCCGCCCACAAACAAGGCCAATAATAATACCCACTGTGATTTGCAGTTATACATTCACATTTGTCATTTAGCAGACGCTCTTACTGAGAGTGAATTGCTCAACTAAGGTATATAAACAATAACACATCACAGTCAGCAAGAAAAAAGTTTCTGTTACTGAGAATGTTGTTGCTGCTCAAACCGGCTACTTAGATTAGTTTGTGTATTTTAAAATACAAAATAAATGTGTTTTAGTTAAATACATTACAAAACTTAATTTTGTATCTGTACTTTAGTATTTCATCATCCGTGTCCTAAAGCGTCTTACCAGTCGGCACCTCAAGAAAAGCTAGCTATTCGTCGGAGCAAGTGCGGACACTTCAGGCTGAGGAGTACGTTTCACACATCATCATGTGCTACATTCACCCCTCAAACTTACTCAACAGCGACTCCAGCTAGTGCTGAGCGCAACTGTAGCTCACTGTAGCTCACTGGGGAGGAAGCCTGATGGCCATCTGAAAGGCTTATTATGAGCGTCTGTTTTGCCTTCATATGGAAAAGGTATTTGTGTTTGCTTTGCCAACAATGCTGAGATATGCTCTGAGATGTTCTCTCTCTGTGTGTGTGTGTGTGTGTGTGTGTGTGTGTGTGTGTGTGTGTGTGTGTGTGTGTGTGTACGCGTGTGTGTACGCGTGTGTGTACGTGTGTCCAGAGGGAAACAGTTGGCCACATTTTCAGGGTGAATTGGACCGATCTGGCGCCTGTTTCAGCAGTCCAGACATGCTAACTTAGGAAGGTCAGAGGTAGGTCATGAACAGTTCAAATGAGTTTTTGTCCTTAACTTCGCAGATATGATTTCATTTTCATCTCTCAAATGGTTTACATGTACAGTGTTGTGAAAAGTATTTGCCACCTTTCTAATTTTCTGTAGTTTTTCATATTTATTATACTGAAAGTTATCAGATCTTCATCCTAAAACCTAAGTACTCATTTGTCATACATGACTAAAAGTAAAGATACCTTAATAGAAAATGACTCAAGTAAAAGTGAAAGTCACCCAGTAAAATAATACCTGAGTAAAAGTCTAAAAATATTAGGTTTTAAATATACTTAAGTATCAAAAGTAAATGGAATTGCTAAAACATACTTAAGTATCAAAAGTAAAAATATAAATCATTTCAAATTCCTTATATTAAGCAAACCAGATGGCTCAATTTCTAGTTTTTTAAATGTATTCATGGATAGCCAGGGGCACACTTAGACATAATTTACAATCAAACCATTTGTGATTAATGAGTCTGCCAGATCAGAGGTAGTAGGATGACCAGGGATGTTCTCTTGATAAGTGTGAATTGGACAATTTTCCTGTCCAAATGTAACGAGTACTTTTGGGTGTCAGGGGAAAATGTATGGAGTAAAAAGTACATTATTTTCTTTAGGAATGTAGTGAAGTAAAAGTATAAGTTGGTAAAAATATGAGTAGTAAAGTACAGGTAGCAAAGAAAACTACTTAATAAGTAGTACTTTAAAGTATTTTTACTTAAGTACTTTGTACAACTGCCTAGTATTAAAAGAAGAGAACCTGAGTGAACAAATAACACAACAATTCCATACTTGTTTAATTTATTTCATAAACAAAGTTATGCAACACCCAATGCCCCTGTGTAAAAAAGTAATTGCCTCCTTACACTGAGTAACTGGTTGTGCCACCTTTAGCTGCAATGACTCTAATCAAATGCTTCCTGTAGTTGTTGATCAGTCTCTCACATCACTGTTGAGGAATTTTGGCCTATTCTTCCATGCAGAACTGCTTTAACTCAGCGACATTTGTAGGTTTTCAAGCATGAAGTGATTGTTTCAAATCCTGTCACAACATCTCAGTTGGGATCAGGTCTGGACTTTGACAACACTATTCCAAAACTTCAAATTTGTTTCTTTTTAGCCATTTTCATGTAGAGATGATTGTCTATTTTGGATCATTATTTTGCTGAATGACCCAGCTGCGTTCAGCTTCAGCTCAAAGACAAATGGCCTGACATTCTCCTGTGAATTCTGTGATACAGAGCAGAATTCATGATTCCTTCTGTTAAGGCCTGTCGTCGAGCATCCCCAAATCAACATGTGAAAATGTCAGAAAAAAATGTTTTTGGAAGTTTTGGAATGGCCTAGTCAAAGTCCAGACCTAATCCCTGTGATGTTGTGGCTGGACAGTTTATGCTTGAAAACACACAAATTTCGCTGATTTGAAAAAGTTCTGCATGGAAGAGTGGGCCAAAATTCCTCTACAGCGACGTGATAGGCTGATCAACAACTACAGGAAGTGTTTGGTTGGCGTCATTGCAGCTAAAGGTGGCACAACCAGTTATTGAGTTTAAGGGGGAAATGACTTTTTCACACAGGGGCATTGGGTGTTGCATAACTTTGTTTATGAAATAAATCCAATAAGTATGTAATTGTTGTTATTTGTTTACTCAGGTTCTCTTTATCTGATATTAGGTTTTGGTTGAAAATCTGATAACATTCGGTATCAAAAATAGAGAAAATTAGAAAGGGGGCAAATACTTACGTTTTTTAAGTTGGAAACTTGTTTGCTACCTGATTCAAACAAGCAAATCAAATGTTTTATATACACCACCATTATGCACTGCCTGCTGACGGTCTGTTTGTGAGGAAGTCATGTCATGTTTTACACGGATTTCCCTCATTTTCTGCACGGAATCACCATATGTCAAAACAGGAATTGAGGTCAGTTGCTTATGATGCGTTTTGGAGACTGTACAGTACAGTATCTGTCGGGCTCTACAGACAACATAACAGAGACAGGAAAATCCAATCGGCTTTCTGATGCCTGATGGATGGACTGTTGAATTAAAAATAGCTTCATAAATTTGATTGATTGATTATGGGAAAACAGGTATTAATACAAAATAAACTAGAAGAGCTGATCAATTTTGTAAAAGTTTTTATCCCCCCCAAAATAGCACAAAACACACAATATAAATGTGTTCTTAATGTATTAATCCAATTAATATTTCAGTGAGGATTTAATGAGCAATCCCCCCAAAAATGTATTGTCTGTAACTTTGTTCATATTCACCAATAAGATACATACTATATTACAATTTCTTTCTCTAGAGTGGTTTTCTATTTTGCAGCTGTCTGTGATCCCAGAGTTGAGTTCATCTTACTCATCCAGCAAGTTATTATTATTATTATTATGAAACATCTCAAATGTGTCTCAAGTGTCTCTGAAGCACATCTTAGTAAGAGAGAAAGGATAGTATGATATATGTCCCCTACCTGCTATAAATCGAATGATATTTTCTTATCTTTCTCTTACCCTTCTCTTAACCTTTTCACATTGATGCAAAAGTGTGATAAGCAGAAGACATACTGTATGCACGCACACACTCTCACAAGCGCGCGAGCACTGCAACATCCTCCTGCTTAAGTCCTGAACCCCAGTGTTTTTCTCACGTCTGGCCATTTGTCATAATTACTGTGGAGCTGTCAGGCCTAATACCCGTACACAAGCTCTGGGCCTAGGGGAGAGTTACAGCAGAGCAGAATACAATTGGGGATTTTTATTGTCTGGTACACACCACAAAACATCCTGTCAGTTTTCGAGTGGGCACTTTCAATAAATAGTTATGGAATTGAAATAACGCTTGTTTGCTTTGTCGATGTGACAAAATAACTGCTATCATTTTTTCATTTGATACAGTATACACATTGGTTTTCTCAGTTCACTCGTCATTTTCTCTTTGAATGGTCTCTTGCATGTGTTCATTTATGAGTCCATATGCATACAGTACATGACACTGGGTCACTCCACCAAGCCTTTTGAGTAGTGTCATTTGGTAAAAACATTTTGTTTCACCTCATTTTTACATTCTGCCATAAAGAGCACATGGTCAACTTAATAAAAAACACGTTTTCCCATCTCAAGTAGTTAAATACAAAAGTGATCATAGTAAGTACCAAGTAAAGTAACAGGGTTGACAATTTCATCTTAAATCAGCCATAAATCCCCTTGTGACAGGGCGAATGGAAGCTTGTTGTGTGCAACAGGGAGGGGCAATTGAATCCAAGTTTCTATGGATAACAGGGGTTATGTGTTATGCTAGACCCACTCAGTTTTCCACTACAAAACACCAGAAAATTGCCAAAAAGAGTAGAACCAGCTCACCTGCTTTTACACTAGGGTTTGACTATAAGATGTTCGATGTTTCTTTAAAATATATATTTTTAAAGGAATAGTTTCACCATATTAAAACGAGAGTTCTGTTCATGTAACAGGGTTTTACCTTAAAATGAATCACTAATCATATTAAATAAATAATAATAGCCAGAAATGACTTTGTCAAGGCAACATAATAAATAGGGTTTTACAATGATTGTTACAACTTGGAGAAATGTTAGGGTTAAGTGGTGGGTTAAAATCTTCCTAGAAGACACACAGGGTGCAAAAAGGGACCATTCAAAATGCACTTTGGCAAGTCTTCTTTATTCATATTAAAAATCTGATTTATTGAATTTTCCATGCGGTTTATATTAAAGGGCATTTAATTTAATATAACAGGGTTTTAAAATTCTATATATTTTCACACAATTTCTACTTAAAATATCCAAGGGATGTTAAAGGCACTCATTTCGTGGAACGACCAAGCTGTATTACTTTGCAGAGTTGTAGAGTGAGATAAGAGAGACACTGCAGTTATCAGAAAGCCATACAGTGCCAGCTGTAAGGGTCAGACATAGATTGGAGAATGGGGGCAACCCAACCCAATCCCACCCTACTGCACAGCACAGTTTACTAACTCACTGACTATTTCGTTTGGGAGGGGGCTTAATGAGAAATAACTACTTGCACGCAACTTGTGTTATGTTTCACTATATTGGATCACTCCAATATATTGGTATCAATCCACGGCGGAGGGATACATCCGAGGGGAGGATTTACAGATTTACTCCCGTGTATACCTGTCTCACGACTGGGGTCCACCCCTATATATACAGTGCCTTGCGAAAGTATTCGGCCCCCTTGAACTTTGTGACCTTTTGCCACATTTCAGGCTTCAAACATAAAGATATAAAACTGTATTTTTTTTTGCGAAGAATCAACAACAAGTGGGACACAATCATGAAGTGGAATGACATTTATTGGATATTTCAAACTTTTTTAACAAATCAAAAACTGAAAAATTGGGCGTGCAAAATTATTCAGCCCCTTTACTTTCAGTGCAGCAAACTCTCTCCAGAAGTTCAGTGAGGATCTCTGAATGATCCAATGTTGACCTAAATGACTAATGATGATAAATACAATCCACCTGTGTGTAATCAAGTCTCGTATAAATGCACCTGCACTGTGATAGTCTCAGAGGTCCGCTAAAAGCGCAGAGAGCATCATGAAGAACAAGGAACACACCAGGCAAGTCCGAGATACTGTTGTGAAGAAGTTTAAAGCCGGATTTGGATACAAAAAGATTTCCCAAGCTTTAAACATCCCAAGGAGCACTGTGCAAGCGATAATATTGAAATGGAAGGAGTATCAGACCACTGCAAATCTACCAAGACCTGGCCGTCCCTCTAAACTTTCAGCTCATACAAGGAGAAGACTGATCAGAGATGCAGCCAAGAGGCCCATGATCACTCTGGATGAACTGCAGAGATCTACAGCTGAGGTGGGAGACTCTGTCCATAGGACAACAATCAGTCAGTCAAATATTGCACAAATCTGGCCTTTATGGAAGAGTGGCAAGAAGAAATCCATTTCTTAAAGATATCCATAAAAAGTGTCGTTTAAAGTTTGCCACAAGCCACCTGGGAGACACACCAAACATGTGGAAGAAGGTGCTCTGGTCAGATGAAACCAAAATTGAACTTTTTGGCAACAATGCAAAACGTTATGTTTGGCGTAAAAGCAACACAGCTCATCACACTGAACACACCATCCCCACTGTCAAACATGGTGGTGGCAGCATCATGGTTTGGGCCTGCTTTTCTTCAGCAGGGACAGGGAAGATGGTTAAAATTGATGGGAAGATGGATGGAGCCAAATACAGGACCATTCTGGAAGAAAACCTGATGGAGTCTGCAAAAGACCTGAGACTGGGACGGAGATTTGTCTTCCAACAAGACAATGATCCAAAACATAAAGCAAAATCTACAATGGAATGGTTCAAAAATAAACATATCCAGGTGTTAGAATGGCCAAGTCAAAGTCCAGACCTGAATCCAATCGAGAATCTGTGGAAAGAACTGAAAACTGCTGTTCACAAATGCTCTCCATCCAACCTCACTGAGCTCGAACTGTTTTGCAAGGAGGAATGGGAAAAAAATTCAGTCTCTCGATGTGCAAAACTGATAGAGACATACCCCAAGCGACTTACAGCTGTAATCACAGCAAAAGGTGGCGCTACAAAGTATTAACTTAAGGGGGCTGAATAATTTTGCACGCCCAATTTTTCAGTTTTTGATTTGTTAAAAAAGTTTGAAATATCCAATAAATGTCGTTCCACTTCATGATTGTGTCCCACTTGTTGTTGATTCTTCACAAAAAATACAGTTTTATATGTTTATGTTTGAAGCCTGAAATGTGGCAAAAGGTTGCAAAGTTCAAGGGGGTTGAATACTTTCGCAAGGCACTGTAGACCCCATGGCCGCATGTTCTCTTTCATTTTCTCTGTGGACGTCCGTATGGTTTGAGGTACAAACTATCTGAAGTTTGCTTGGTAAGTCACTGGTAAGTATAATATATTGCGTGGAAGTATACTCACTGGCTGTTTGCAGCTGGCCACATGGCCAGCCCCTCCTCTTGAGTGTTCCACTTGCTGCACGTGGTTGATCTGTACCTTCCGCCCTTGGTTTGTCGTACTTGTGCTTCATTAGCGTTACACTACGACTCCGTGTGCATCCATTAGTATGGCGGCTCTTGCTGCCACAAACTGTAATTTACCTTACCCAACTTGCCCACTAGCTTGGTCTATGTGTGTGTTGTGAATTGCTTTAACATACTGCTCCCTGCACCGTAGATGCGGGTTCTCTGATAATTACCCTGCAGGGTTTTTTCTTGTTTTTTCCCCTGCAGAGTGTAAGAGTATTGTGGTGGGCTTTCCACTACGTTGAGACATTAACTTTGGAGTTCCTTAATGGAGTTACTCCATCATATGGTGCTGTTTTTCCTGCTTGGATATTAAACCGGCTAGGTAATATTGCAGTTGGCGTGAAACAAAAACAAATAAACAAATCCATTAGCTGGTTGCTGTTTTTTTGTCTACCTGCTTTTCCCACACGGGTCTTCCCCATTTTTTGCAGAGATACTGGGTAATTTATCCCTCACTGGGTTCCTATTCCTCTAAGGACGTCACGATATAAGCTCTCCCAGGGCGTTGGACCCCTGCTCCGTGGTCTTTTTGGCTTGGCTGAGCTTATGCCTTCCCTTTGTGACAGGTGTGATGGTGGCCTCCCCTCTGGGGATGTGCATACCTTGTGTACTGCCTGGGTTTGAGCCACGCAGAGAGGGAGGTGGAGCGCCATACTGGATGCCTGTTTTGTGTGGTGTTCTCAGAACGCATGGCACGATTGGAGGCCAGGAGTCGGACCGCTGGGACCACCTTGAACGGAGGGCACATGCCCTGCATCAGGAGGTTGATAGCTCCGATGGCGACGACTGCTGTTCCCTGTTGGCCAGTGATAGGCTGTTCTTGAGGGACGATGCTGGCACTGTTCACCACCGTGAGCAGGGCTACCAGGCTGACAGGCCATCAGAAGCCACAGCAGGTCTTCATCGCCCTCAGGGGATCGAGAGGCTATGAGGAGCCTACTCACTCGGGTAGCCAATGCACTGGATATCGTGCTGAGGGGCGACAGCGGGGAGGAGCACAGCTTGCGGGGGAGCAACTGTCACCACCATAGGTATGTGCCTGGGGGACCCAGGCGCTCAGGGTATCAGAAGAGAGGCGGGCCCCGGCAGGACCCCTGACACAACCTTCCCCGGCCTCGGCCGCTTCTCCCAGTCTCAAAGGACAAAGTGGGAGGAGGGTGTGAAGTCCCCTGGGAGTTGTCCGCAATGCTCGAGGGGTACCGACTCCAATTCCAGTACCGGCCCCCGTACTTCAGGGGCCATCATGTCACCACGGTGGCTGACCCTCTGGAGAAGAAAACCCTGCGGTTGGAGATCTCCTCACTCCAAGACAAGGGTGCCATCTGCAGGATCGAGATATCAGAACGGCTAGGTGGGTTCTACTAATTTTGTGGTCTCAAAAAGAGATGGAGGGTTTGACCGATTCTGGACCTCTGCAACCTCAATTGGTAATTCAAGGTACTGAGGTTTCACATGCTGTCCCCAGCCTGATTGTTGCAGGCCGTGTCCAGGGACCAGTGGTTTGTGACGCTGGACCTGAGGGAGGCGTGCTTCCATGTTACTGTTCACCCAGTACATTGGCAGTACCTACGATTTGCATTCGAAGGGAGGGCTTACGAATTCATGGTTCTTCCCTTTGGCCTCTCCTTGGCACCCCGCACTTTCACAAAGTGCATGGATGCTGTCCTGGCATCTCTCACATACCGAGGATTGTTGATCCTCAATTACCTGGACGATTGGCTGATTTGTGCCCCAACCAGGACCCAGGTCCTGTCAGACAGAAGACATGCTCCTGACCCACATCGGCGGGTTGGGCATTACTGTAAATGACAAGAAGAGTCGTCTGACGCCCACCCAGAGGGTGGCCTTCATTGTCATGGAACCGGACTCAGTCCTCATCAGAGCACGCCTGCCCCCCAGAAGGGTTCAGGTGATCTTATCTTGCCTCGACTTTCGGCAGGGGCGGGTGATATCCGCCCTGATTTGCTGATGGCGGCCTCGTTGCTAATTCCCCTGGGCCTGCTGCATCTCCAGCCTCTTCAACGGTGGTTCAACTCCCACCGGCTGCACCCGAAGCACCACCTTTACCGCCAGCTGCAGGTGACCGCACAGTGCCTCAGTGCATTGTTGAGGTGGTGCTGTCGCTCCTTTCTCTCAGGTGGGCTGGAGATGCTGAGGATGTGTTGCCGGGAGCTAGTCAGCACAGACGCCTCCCAGACCGGCTGGGGGTTGTGACCAAGGGCAGGTCGGCCAGCGGCTGTTGGCTACCTCCTTGGAGCGGCAGGCACATCAATACACTAGAGCTCCGAGCTGTACTGCTGGCCCTGCGGTCTATCCTTCCACATCTGAAGTCCTGGTGACAATGGAAACACCACAGTGGTGGCTTACATCAACCATCAGGGTGGACTGAGGTCCTACTGTCTCCATCTTATGGCACGGGAGCTCCTTCTCTGGGCTCAGGGACGTCTAGCGTCTGGCATATCTGGCATCCTGAATGTGGCAGTGGATACGCTCTTGAGGGAGGGCCCGCCACCTTGGGACTGGAGCCTACATCCCCAGGTGGTGCAGCACCTGTGGGACATGTTCGGGAGGGCGCAGGTGGACCTGTTTGCCTGGGCTTCCTCTTTCTCCTTTGCTAGGTACTATCGGGTAAATGTGGCACCTCCCTCGGCGGTTGGTTCAGAAGTCCTGGGCATCGCCTCCCCTTCCGGGGACTGTGCCGGGACCCCCCTTCCACATTGACGGCCCCTGCGTCTCGGTCCAGCGTTCGCCGCTGGCTGGTCAGGTCCCTCTAGCACCGACTAAATCTGGTACGGGTATACCAATATATTGGAGTGATCCAATATAGTGAAACATAACGAAGGTTATGTATGTAACCACGGTTATGTGAGCTATATGGATCACTCCAATCCTCTACGGTGCTAGAGGCGCCTCAAAAATGATGTAGGGAACATTTGTCGTGGCCATGGGGTCTATATATAGGGGTGGACCACAGGTGTACCCAGGAGAAAATCTGTAAATCCTCACCTCGGATGTATCCCTCCGCCGCGGAGTGATACCAATATATTGGAGTGATCCATATAGCTCACATAACCATGGTAATTCCTGAAACAAAATGACCTCAAAGTGACCATTGCATGTGTCTCTTTTTTTTTTTACACATTTACCCTCCGGTGGAATTTCTCCTTTTAATGTATACACATCACACAGTAAGCAACCGGCTGGTGTGTGCAGAGTGTGTTATATATACGGTCACTAGAAAAAGTTGGGTCTATGGGTGGAAGGTATAGTACATGTAAACGATTACATAAGAACACGTCTGTGAATTGTTTACAGAGTGGAATGTTGACACTGTGATACAATGTACAGAGGGACATGTTGCAGATCATGTGATGTGTGGCCACACACTTAGCGGCAGACACTGGTTACACAAATATAAAACTAAACTGTCTCTATGCATCATAAAACGAAATAAATGTATATTACCATGTTATAGACATCAATTGTGTATATTTATTGGCTGTCAAATAGGAAGTCAACCCTTCCCATGTTTGCTGCCAAAGCTAAAGTTTGACAACATTTTGGATTGAGCCTCATGTGCATTTCTAACTCAATAAAGTTGAATTGCAATCAAAACTCAACCAATAAATGCAGTAACGCATTTTCTTCCTTGAAACTCTCCCTCTTCCTTCTTCTTCCCACGAGGCCCTGAGTTTTCCCTGACTATGTGATCTGGAACAGCTCAGGGCCCTATACGCATGACCGGTGACTGTGAGCTCTGAGTGAATTCAATGAACAGTTCAATATCGTCTGCACCCTTTTTCCTGTTTACAGTAACTGAGTAGCATTTTAACTTGTACAGCAGGTCAATGTATTGTCCAGATGTGCAGGGCTGTCTCAAAAGAATGATGTCATCATCTATCACTTTATGCAGAATTTGTCACGTGAATGTATTGTATGTTCCATGTTTGTTCCAATATTTTGTACATCAGTTGGATTAAATGATTTGTAAAAAATGAGTGTTATTATTATGTATTTGGAATACGTAAGAGTACAATAACCCCCCACATGAAACATTTTCAGTTTCACCCAAGGGAAGCCTTTCTTGTTCCTCATAAGATCTATATATAACGCATGGCTGCTGAAGTTATGATTGCCTGAACTTTTCACCTTCTGAACTTTTCACATTGTGAGAAAGTAAAGGTCCTATCTGTACAGATGCTTTATTTAATCACATGCTTATGTTCCTGTGAAAAATATAAACCTACTTCCCCAAAAGTCTCCATAAGCAGACAGACAGACAAACCACAAAAGTGTGTAAGAGACTGCATCTACATGTGCTGTGTGAGATAGATTTATATATATATATAGAGAGAGGAGATAGAGAGTGAGAGGGCAATAAGTCATTTGCTTCTCACAAATAAAATCTTGTATCAATACGTCCTTGTCAAATGTTATACAAGCCATATCATCCGAAGTTGAATTATGACTTGAGATATGCCACGATCCCACGATCCTAGTCCTTTGATGGCGCCACACACATTGCGCAGCTGCGCGTGAGCTATGCACCACACCTGATATTCTCATATCTCACGCCCCAACCTGCATCCAGGCACTATAGAGACACATTCCAATCTCCAATCTGTAAAAATGATTATGAGCATGAGGGCTGTCATACACTAGTGTCTCTGAAGAATGTCCCCATAGTCCCTTGCACACCTCAAAAAACTGTTTGGCTTGTGTATAGGGCTATCAATGACTAGATCTCTTTGCATAGCCTCTTGTTTACATTCAAAACAATTTTCTTGTACAAACATGGCGCCAAAGTGCAAAGGCCTATGTTCCCGTAAGGTGCAAGGGATGTTTTGTGATGCATAGAGTACTTTGCTCTTTGTCTCTCACAGTACCCCTTGACTATTGCGCACACAACACATTGCATAAAATAGAGATTTTTTGCATTATTCCAAAGCATTTTAAGACGGCCATCTTGTAATTCTAAGTCTCTTTGTTTATAAAGGTTATGTCTACAAGCTTAGACCTTTTGGGGAATTTGATATTTTCCTGGTTTCACTGAATCTCTTATCCACACGATTATATGCTGTATGTGTATGAGGGAGCAGGGGAAGAGAGGATTTGAATAATCCTTCCACAAAGATTCATTTTCTAAAGCGGGACCAACTACTGTTGTTGTTGCACAACAATCCCACTGGGCACACCACGTCATTTCAACGTGGATAATTGGGTAATATTTGGTTGAGAAGTTGATCAATGAGATTATAACCTATATTCACCCACTCAAAAAGACAGCCAAAAGTAGAATTTCTGATGTGTTATCACTATTCTTTTAACCATCCAAACCAAATTCCAATGGAAAAACTATGCCAGATATTTGGTTTAGTTGTCACCCAAATGTCTCACTGCGCTTTCAACCATTTAAAAGCACAGCAAAATTCAAATGGGAATATCACTTCAAATATTTTATTTACTTATACAGATGAATGTGTTATCACTGTGCTTCATTTTATAGCACAGTGCTTCCCAGCTCCCATCCTTGAGTACCCCCAACAGTACATATTGTTGTTGGGGCCCCTGACAAGCACACCTGATTCTACTTGTCAGCTAATCATCAAGCCTTTGACAAGCTGAATCAGGAATTGGGAGTTCTTGAGGACCAGAGTTGGGAAACACTGTTATTGCAAAACCGAATGACCTGGATTGCAGTTGAGATTACATTAAAAACCTCTTAAGGATCAGCGCCTTTTTTTCAAATTCTGCCTAAAATGACTCCCAAATCTAGCTGCCTGAAGCTCAGGACCTGAAGCAAGGATATGCATATTCTTGATACTATTTGAAAGGAAACACTTTGAAGTTTGTGGAAATGTGAAATTAATGTAGGGGAATATAACACATTAGATCTGGTAAAAGATAATACAAACCAAGAAACATTTTTTTTTAATACAAACCAAAAAACATTTTTGTTTGTTGTTGCATCATCTTTGAAATGCAAGAGAAAGGCCAGACAGTGAAGTAGGATTCTAGGTGTAATTTAGATGTTGTTCACAAGATGACAGCAGTGTATGCAAGGTTTCAGACTGATCCATTGAAGAATTACATCATCACACAATATTTTATATCAAGTCTGCCAGGTGTTCTTCACCAGTTTTCCCAAATGTGCCGAATTGGTCAATTGATACATTTTCAAGTACATAACTATAGAGAACATACAAAAATGCTATGGTAATAAAACATTTTACACACTCCCAGGAATGTAACACATGTTGGCTCAGTACCTTCCCTAAAGAAAATACATTAACCTTCAAACATCTAGATGGCCAGGCGAGGTGGGTGTGGAGCCAGAGACAGCAGTGGGGTCAAACTGTAGACCCCAGTTCCTACATTTAAATATAAAAATGAATTTTATCAAACAAAACTATGCTACATTTCTATCTCTGGTACCCTCAGGATGACAAATTAGAGCAAGATTACTGAATGCAAGTACATTATTTACCTTCAGAGGTGAATGTATCAAACCAGTTACCGTGATAAGTGTTTTGTTGTTGTGTACTATCCTCAAACAATAGCAATGTATTTTTTTTGCTGTAATAGTTACTGCAAATTGGACACTGCAGTTAGGTTAACAATATATGTTTTTATTTCACCTTTATTTAACCAGGTAGGCTAGTTGAGAACAAGTTCTCATTTGTAACTGCGGCCTGGCCAAGATAAAGCATAGCAGTTTGAACAGACAACAACACAGACTTACACATGCAGTAAACAATAAGTCAATAACATAGTAGAAAAAAAAAAAATCTATATACATTGTGTGCAAAAGGCATGAGGAGGTAGGCAATAAATAGGCCATAGGAGTGAATAATTACAATTTAGTAGATTAACACTGGAGTGATAAATGATCAAATGAACATGTGCAGGTAGAGATGCTGGTGTGCAAAAGAGCAGAAAAGTAAATAAAATAAAAACAGTATGGGGATGAGGTAGGTAAATTGGGTGGGCTATATACCGATGGACTATGTACAGCTGCAGCGATCGGTTAGCTGCTCAGATAGCAGATGTTTAAAGTTGGTGAGGGAGATAAAAGTCTCCAACTTCAGCGATTTTTGCAATTCGTTCCAGTCGCAGGCAGCAGAGAACTGGAAGGAAAGGCGGCCAAATTAGGTTTTGGCTTTAGGGATGATCAGTGAGATACACTTGCTGGAGCGTGTGCTACGGGTGGGTGTTACCATTGTGACCAGTGAACTGAGATAAGGTGGAACTTTACCTAGCATAGACTTGTAGATGACCTGGAGCCAGTGGGTCTGGCGACGAACATGTAGCGAGGGCCAGCCGACTAGAGCATACAGGTCGCAGTGGTGGGTGGTATAAGGTGCTTTAGTAACAAAACGGATGGCACTGTGATAAACTGCATCCAGTTTGCTGAGTAGAGTATTGGAAGCTATTTTGTAGATGACATCGCCGAAGTCGAGGATTGGTAGGATAGTCAGTTTTACTAGGGTAAGTTTGGCGGCGTGAGTGAAGGAGGCTTTGTTGCAAAATAGAAAGCCGACTCTAGATTTGATTTTGGATTGGAGATGTTTGATATGAGTCTGGAAGGAGAGTTTGCAGTCTAGCCAGACACCTAGGTACTTATAGATGTCCACATATTCTAGGTCGGAACCATCCAGGGTGGTGATGCTAGTCGGGCATGCGGGTGCAGGCAGCGAATGGTTGAAAAACATGCATTTGGTTTTACTAGCATTTAAGAGCAGTTGGAGGCCACGGAAGGAGTGTTGTATGGCATTGAAGCTCGTTTGGAGGTTAGATAGCACAGTGTCCAAGGAAGGGCCAGAAGTATACAGAATGGTGTCGTCTGCGTAGAGGTGGATCAGGGAATCGCCCGCAGCAAGAGCAGCATCATTGATATATACAGAGAAAAGAGTCGGCCCGAGAATTGAACCCTGTGGTATCCCCATAGAGACTGCCAGAGGACCAGACAACATGCCCTCCGATTTGACACACTGAACTCTGTCTGCAAAGTAGTTGGTGAACCAGGCAAGGCAGAACCAGGCAACTTAAGCTTTCTGCCCACATAAGATATGTCTATGTCCCGGGAAGTTGGCTGTTTACACCGTCATTCTAGTCACATTATCGCATATTGAGCAACATTTGTCCCGATTTCGGGGCACCGATCCAGTTAAAAATACATGGTGCAAGTGATTGATGCTGAGATTCTGCACAGATTACAACAATTGTACATTTCCACAGACCTGCGTTGACCTATGCATAATATTTTTAATATGCATGCTTTATGATTACATAAGAAGAAATGTATTGTTAAAGTCACATCAAAATGAGACCATGGATGCGATACTCATTTTAAGTTTCAATGTTACATTAGTTTGTAAGATGGCCGAAAGAGCCTAAAGTTAAGGCTTACTGTATTACAAAAGTAATATTGAATAGTTATTGTTGACAATGCAACCAAATATCAATATTCAAAGGACATGTATCTCCTGCTTTAAATAGTTCCATCTGAGCCATTGCCTTAATCCCATCCTTTAACTGTTATTTTTGGCTGAGTTGGAGATGTGAATACAATATATAATTTGTTATCTTGCCGACAAGTTAATAGGCTAATTATTGTATATCAAAAGTGATATTGCATTTTACTTGGTTGTTGATGCAACCAAATATTGTAGTGATGTGAGCTGAGAGTCGGGAAGCAAGTTCAGGGAGTGAGTGTTTTAAATAAAACGCAACATAATACAAAACAAGAAATACGAACAACGCACAGACATGAAACAGAAACAATGACGCCTGGGGAAGGAACCAAAGGGCGTGACATATATAGGGAAGGTAATCAGGGAAGGGATGGAGTTCAGGTGAATCTGATGACGCGCAGGCGCGCGTAACGATGGTGAGAGGTGTGCGCCATAATGAGCAGCCTGGTGACCTAGAGGCCGGAGAGGGAGCACACGTGACAGTACTCCTTCCCCAACGCACGGCTGCAGCCCCAGGACACCGATCAAAATGACAATCCCGGGGATCAGGAGCGGACAACTCTGCAGAGGCGTGGGAAACCTGTCAATCCGGCTGAGACGCAAGAGCATGGCGACCTAGAGCGCAGGGGAGAGCGCATACCTGACGGTACCCCTCCCCTCCCAGATACGTTCGCCTCCAGCCTCAGGACGCCAACTCAAAGGATGGAAGTAAAGGGCGTGACATATATAGGGAAGGTAATCAGGGAAGTGATTGAGTCCAGGTGAGTCTGATGACGCGCAGGTGCGCGTAACGATGGTGACATGTGTGCGCCATAATGAGCAGCCTCGTTACCTAGAGGCCGGAGAGGGAGCACATGTGACAAATATCAACTTTTGAAGGAGATTTATCATCAGTGCCACTGACTTAGTCTGGCTTAAATTTCTGTCTACAAAAAAATAATGTCTAAGTGGGTTCACATCTCCATCTCAACCAAAAAATGTAATTTAAAGAAAGGTTTGTCAAGGTTGAATTTGGTTACCACGATGCCACAATCCTGCGGTTGAAATACCACCCTCAATTACATTTTTTTTTATCCAATGTATTTTACCACTAGATTCCACATCACAATATATTAATAAATAACATTGATTCAACCAGTTTGTGTCCAGAAAACTTTATGTTCAAAAAGTGTGTGTCTGTGTGAATTTCTGTGTTTGCATGTGAATGCTGTTACATGTCATGTGCCTTCACGTGAATGTGTTAGGGAGATATGGGTTGTTTTATGTGTGTGCGTGCAAGCTGATGTGTGTATCTGTAGTCAAGCATGCAGTAGACACTGATACAATCAACAACTGAAATGAAATTGGGATCTTCTGGTTAGATGCCTGTTCAAAACAGATACCAGCACCGTTGCACACACCCTTACACCACATCCACAAGTGAAACTACTAAAAACTGTTCAGGGCAAACCACTAAACATGTTCAAAGTGAAAATAAATGGTGATATTCAATCACTTATATACATGATCCAATAAAATAATAGATTTTTGCTAAACAAGAGCTCTTTGTTGTGTAACAATATCCACATCCTTGATGGTAGAGATAATTAAATATTAGTCAGTAATAATAATACATTTTATCATTGGCTTGTCTGATGAAATGGATGCTTCAGTGCCAAGTATAACACAATGCCAAGTGCAGTACATATTTTATCACCCAATCAGTTATGATGATATAATGGTCCTTCAAATAAAGCGGCTTGACTGGGCCGTGGGTTCAATGTAATCAAACCAGCATTGCATAATAAATGCAATGGCGCCCCACCAAGAAAAAGCTTGAAATCACTTACATTACTATGCTTACTGATTGAAACCAATTGAATGAAACTAATGGGATTATTTATTGGACCGTGCATTCTCTTAATCTATAATATGTTTTCCCTGTAATACGAGTTTGATGGAATGGAGCCCTATGTCTCTATTCACTTACGTCAAGCATACAAATACAGTATGTGGCCTGTCAGCTGAGAGGTTGCAGGGCAAGCAGTTGCCAACACGTGGTAACCTGAGAGACTTGACCCCCTGCCGCTCCTCGGGAAACTTTACTCTCCCTGGGTAATGCTAGCCCCTCTCCCAAGCATACCACAGGAAAGTAGGGGCATGGAGGTGAACCATAGACTGTAGAGCTAGTGGGCCGTGAACTAAGGGGTTGGCTGAATGAGCAGCAATAGAGGAGAGGAGGAGAGAATTCATGGGGAAAGTGGTGCCAGGGTTGTAGGTGGAGGGAGGAATGATGGGAGAGAGAAAAAGAGAGAGGCTGACTGACAAATGTTCAATTCAATGTTAATTGTAAAGGTAACATACACTCAGTGTACAAAACATTAGGAACACCTTCCTAATATTGAGTTGCACCCCATTTTGTCATCAGAACAGCCTCAATTCGTCGGGGCATGGACTCTACAAGGTGTCGACAGTGTTCCCCACGGGAATGCACACATATACAATCCATGTCTCAATTGTCTCAAGGCTTACAAATCCTACATTGATTGAAGTGGATTTAACAAGTGACATCAATAAGGGATCACCTCGACCACCTGGCCGGTCTATGTCATGGAAGGAGTTCTACAACCAGCACTGTAGTTGTAATGTATGAGTAGGAAAGTGTATCAATAGGCTTGCATTTTTGTTATTAGAAGCCTGGGTCTTTTTTAATATCGAGGAATATTTCACATTTTCTGGTCATAGAAGTAACATCATGAATTTGTGGATGAGGCAGAAATAATGCTGTGCGACTCCAAGTTTTGCCATCAGCTGGAAGACGGTGTCCCTTTTTGGAGGAAAGCGAAAGCGGAGGGACGTTGAAAGGCAGACCCTCAGTCTGCTGCTAACTCTTTACCTCCACTGAGACTGACCATCAGATGCAGGCTATATCAGCCCAGTAAAATAAAATAAAAATTAAATGTAAATGTATGCTCACTCAGCTGTGCCTTACAAATAATACAACAACTGATCTATTACCGGTGTGATCACATAGCCTACATCAAATATGTTGAAATGTACATGAAATGTACATCAGGGCAATTTAAGCAAAGCCAATATAATGTTTTGGGCCTATAGCCTACTGCGCAAACCTCATTACTACAGTACTGTTTTTAATATATTGGTGTTGCATAGGCTTATGTTTTTTAAGTCATGTTAAAAATATATATAACAGTAGATCTCGGCTTGCATGTTGACTCAGAAGGTGATTTCGACTCAAATAAGCTTTGTTTCCACTGCTCTAGTGTGATAACCTCCCTAGTGAAATGGTGTGGCCTTATCAGTATGGCTAGGAGAGGTAATGTTCTATGTAGGTGACCTAGTTAGGAATAGAATAGTGTGGAAAACCAAGGGCCTCCCAAGGTGACACACCCTCCCTATCGCCTCCCCTCCTGTATGTGTCATCAGAGGCTCGAAAGAAAATACTCGTACCTCACTAGGACCTCACTAATGACTTCAGTCCAAATATTCAATTAAAAACAGAACGAGGTGTGGCTATGGAAAAACTGAACCAGTAAACACACAATTACTTAATCAAAAGGATGAAATATTTCCAATATATACTTCAGAGATGTTGGTCATTGTGTACAATAAGTGTAAAGTTTTAAAGCAGTTAGTATGTTCCTTTACTTTACACCCCGGTGTCCTGGCTAAATTCCCAATCTGGCCCTCAAACCATCACGGTCACCTAATAATCCCCAGTTTACAATTGGCTCATTAATCCCCCTCCTCTCCCCTGTAACTATTCCCCAGGTCGTGGCTGCAAATGAGAACGTGTTCTCAGTCAACTTACCTGGTAAAATAACGGATAAATAATAAATAAAAATTACCCATAATCTACTTGTTTTGAGAGAGTTTATAGTCATTTGGATTATTCTATGATCCCACTCATGTTAAAACTGTGGATTTTTTATGAATGTCACAGTATTAGTAGTATAACTATATAGAAGTCATATTTATTCTTAACTTGCTTTTCTGATCACAACCCTTCTGGCCCCTCCTTGGACACTGTGTTGACTAACCTCCAGAAGAGCTTCAATGCCATACAACTCTCCTTCCGTGGCCTCTAACTGCTCTTAAACGCAAGTAAAACTAAATGCATGCTATTCAATCGATCACTGATCACTGCCCGCACCTGCCCGCCCATCCAGCATCACTACCCTGGACGGCTCTGACTTAGAATACGTGGACAACTACAAATACCTGGGTGTCTGGTTAGACTGTAAACTCTCCTTCCAGACTCATTGGCTTCCTATATCGCAACAAAGCATCCTTCACTCATGCTGCCAAACATACCCTCGTAAAACTGACCATCCTACCGATTCTCGACTTCGGTGATGTCATCTATAAAATAGCCTCCAACACACTACTCAACAAACTGGATGCAGTCTATCACAGTGCCATCAGTTTTGTCACCAAAGCCCCATACACTACCCACTATTGTGACCTGTACGCTCTCTTTGGTTGGCCCTCACTTCATACTCGTCGCCAAACCCACTGGCTACAGGTTATCTACAAGTCTCTGCTAGGTAAAGCCCCACCTTATCTCAGCTCACTGGTCACGATAGCAGCACCCACTCGTAGCACACGCTCCAGCAGGTATATCTCACTGGTCACCCCCAAAGCCAATTCCTCCTTTGGTCGTCTTTCCTTCCAGTTCTCTGCTGCCCATGACTGGAACGAATTGCAAAAATCTCTGAAGCTGGAGACTCACATCTCCCTCACTAGCTTTAAGCACCAGCTGTCAGAGCAGCTTACAGATCACTGCACCTGTACATAGCCCATCTGTAAACAGCCCATTTATCTACCTACCTCATCCCCATACTGGTATTTATTTATTTATTTTGCTCCTTTGCACCCCAGTATCTCTACCTGCACATTCATCTTCTGCCAATCTACCATTCCAGTGTTTAATAGCTAAATTGTAATTACTTTGCCACCATGGCCTATTTATTTCCTTAACTTACCTCATTTGCACTCACTGTATATAGAATTTTATTTTCTTTTGTTCTACTGTATTATTGACTGTATGTTTTATTTATTCCGTGTGTAACTCTGTGTTGTTGTATGTGTCGAATTGCTACGCTTTATCTTGGCCAGGTCGCAGTTGCAAATGAGAACTTGTTCTCAACTAGCCTACCTGGTTAAATAAAGGTGAAATAAAATTTAAATAAAAACAAATGGTTCTCTTTTTTTTTTTTTTACTTTACTTTACTTTATATAATTCTATACACATACTATTTCATACTCCCCTTTAGCTGTAGCAGTTATGGTGAGGCTATATAGCCTCTGTTTACTAGTGAATAGCTTAGTGCTGAAGCCCTCACAGCTGTGCATTGGACACATGGTTGGGAAAGATTAATTCAATCTGCCTCCCAGCACACAGTTTAATGAACAACAAACAAATATTCCCCAAGGTCAATCTTCTCTTTTAATAAATACAAGTTCAAATCTACTCAACAAATATTTGAATTTTTCCGTTCATTATTTAACATAGAGGATATCTTCTTGTCTAATACAACATTCCCGTGGATTATCATGTAATAACATTGCTGTTGATGTTTGAGGCAAATATCCTGTTTGAGTGACCACAAGTGCCTTGGTTGTAGACTTTGCTGTTGATCAGATGAGAAATAGAGGTAAAAGTGTAGAAATGCTGGGAAATGTGAATGCTAAATAATGATTATTATAAGAAATGTAGCACTATTTGAAAGTCCTCTTATAAACTGCTTTTAAACATGAACACATTCATATTGTTGGATAAGTTACAGTATATATGACCCAACATGTCACCTGACACCCTCATTATGTCATGAGTCCCCAGCCTGCATCCATGTATTATAGACAAAAGACACAATCCAAATTCCAATCTGTATGAAGGACTATGAGGGCTGTCAGGACCATTGTATACACTTGCTTGGTATTTTATCACTTGATCACTGGTGTACAGTGGCGACCAGTGCCGTTGAAGATGAGGGAGGACAATTTTGTATTTTTTATAAGTATGGCCTTATTTCTTTTACAGCATATTAGATTACTGTCTATTAGATGATATTCCATTCACCCAGCTCAATGTAACATCGATAGGTTTAGGTTACTACATGATACAAACATTTTCCCTATACCCATCATGAGGTTGCTACAAACTGGCCTACAAATGACAACAGATACTTGACAACAGATACTTAAAACATTCATATTTTTGATCTCTAAAATAAAAATTAAACACAAACATTTGTAAAATATGGAAAACTATTAATCCCCAATAAAAACATAACCATTCTATCAGATATTTCAACACTGTGACGGAGTTGACGTCAGACAAAAACCTGACGGAGTTAGTGTTTTACAAAAATATACTTTTTCTTCTTCATTCAAGTGGTGTACACAGTAGCAATTTAGTATTCAGGCAGATGAACTTGACAGTTTATGGTTGTGACCATGGAGATTCCAATATTGTTTGTTTAAATCAAAAGTAGAGAACTTTACAGACCATGAGTGGTGTTGTAGCACTACATTTAATGAGGAGATGAATAAGGGGTCCTTATGGTATAGCTGACCCTGCTCATTCATGACTCATTTAGGATTTTAGACAAATATGACGGCGTTGATCAAGTCTCCAGACACATCTTTAAGGAATCAAAGTTTTGAGAGAAATATTCTTAAAAGTCACAGAGGGTTATTGCAAGAAACAACATACAATAATTTTTTCAGTTAATATCCATTATTTGCTCCGGACAAAAAAATCTCTTTTTTTTTCAGCTATAAAAAATATAGTTTCCCTGCTGGACAAGGATTGTCCCGACTTTGAAAAATCCCTGCTTGTGGGCCCACAGTTCCATGCTGTTAGAGCTCATAGTTCACAAAATGTACTCACGCTTCTCTGAAGGTTCTCTACATTCTCAGCAAACTGCTATCAGATTCATATTGCTTGTCCACCGCTCAATTCCGTCACATTTCCCACATTAACCCTGTGTAGTTCTATGTGTGTAGTTCTATGTTCATATCTCTGATTGAGTACAGATTCACAACTGTTGGATGGTGCTTAAACGCTTCTATTAGATCGTTTTCCCCCTGTGAGACCAGCAGCATTTCTCATATAAACTCATGCTGTAAGCATGAAAGCCCATTAAAGAAAAAATTGTTTCAGGAGCCAGTACTTCCACATATGACTTTCTCAGCTATATTGTTTAGTGTGTTTAACCTCTGTGGGACGTTGTGTCCTTTGAGACTCAGAAACAAATAGGTGTAAGGTAAAAACATGAAACCTATCTCCAGGAAAATATTATGCACTCATTCTGGCCAAATCTGATGTTTGACATCAACATCCACGGTAAGGCCTACTCTCATATTGTCAGTACTTGTCAATAATGTGTCGTCAATATTAACATCTTTCTCCACCAATTGACAGAATTGACACATATTTCCTAGCTATAGTCGATGACGTGAAGGAAGGAGCCAATGTGAGTTCCGGGTGAACCCGTTTTGTAGTGCAATGTGGTTGGGATTGAGTGCTACTCTGTGCTAGGCTGGTCTGCCTCCCCAATGCCTGGGGAGATGGATGTCCCAGTTTTCCCTGTCCTTGACTCAGGATTGGGTGTCGCTCTGGTTGTTAGTCATAGCGAAGTGCACCGTCAGATTTATTTACCATCCACCAAGCACTGCAGTGGAGCCATTTAAACCCTGGTCTCTGTGTGACTGCGTGCATTTATGATAATGCAAGTGTGAATGAGAGGAAATTGTGGTAGGCTGTGTGTGATTGTGTGTGTGTAAACTGCCTATCAAATATGTAGCACCTACAGTGGTTCTTAATTTAAAGGTTTTGAGTTTATGCTGCGACCGTTTGTGGTAGATAAGATGGTGGCAGTTTCTGGTAAATTGCGTCATTCTTGCAACAATGGTTGACACTTAAATAACTTGCCATAGAATTCTGCGTCACCCCGCAAGCTGTGCTGCAGTACGCCGCAATTTTCAAAGGATGAACCACTGTAGATTACCATAATGGGCAGCACTGAGACATGGTTGGAGGAATTAAAAGTGACTTACTGATAGTGGTGTGTGTCATATGGTTGTTGTATGCTGACCATAAATATTAGTCTCCATGCATTCACTCTGTCTATATGTAAAGTTCTATTAAATCAATCTCTCTTTCGTACTTTATTTGTCACCCTGGTCTCGCTTGTAATGCGTTTGAGCGCCAGGCTTGTGTATAATATGTACACCAAACACAAATATATTAGGTCACAGAGGGTTTATGACCTAGAGAAGCACTAGACTGATTGAGAGACTAATGAGCAATATTCTGTACTGTACTGTTCTCATTGTGTCATATGAAGGAGACAAAGAAAGACAAGCATGGCTGTAGCTGTGCTAGCTACATGGTACCCAGCAGGATTTTTCCTCTCGTCCAGCTGTCATAACACCAGGAGAGATAACGAGACACAGTACAGAGCCCCCCCCCTTACAGAAAAACAACATTATCTCACATGGAAAATCACCAAATTTCACATGTGAAATCCTGTGAAAATGTACAGTGCCTTGCGAAAGTATTCGGCCCCCTTGAACTTTGCGACCTATTGCCACATTTCAGGCTTCAAACATAAAGATATAAAACTGTATTTTTTTGTGAAGAATCAACAACAAGTGGGACACAATCATGAAGTGGAATGACATTTATTGGATATTTCAAACTTTTTTAACAAATCAAAAACTGAAAAATTGGGCGTGCAAAATGATTCAGCCCCTTTACTTTCAGTGCAGCAAACTCTCTCCAGAAGTTCAGTGAGGATCTCTGAATGATCCAATGTTGACCTAAATGACTAATGATGATAAATACAATCCACCTGTGTGTAATCAAGTCTCCGTATAAATGCACCTGCACTGTGATAGTCTCAGAGGTCCGTTAAAAGCGCAGAGAGCATCATGAAGAACAAGGAACATGTGCGCAAATGTTGTCACGTGTAGTTTCTTGGTATCACATGTTGACATTTTAAATCCCCATGTTGTCACACTTATTTCACAAGATAATGTTTTCAAATTATCACATTAACTTCAAATAAAATCACACGAGATCACGTCATAAGGAAAGTACAATCAGAGATGGGCAGTATTTCTGTGACATGTATTTGAAATCCGTATTTTAATTACGTCTGAGTATTTTGTATGTTGTATTACACTGGGCTGAACTACTCTCCAATGTATTTTGTAACAAGATACCTTCGAAATACAAAATACTTTTTTATTCCATTTCTTTATAGCCGTTAACAATTTTGTAGCCCCCTTTCACCCTACATTGGTATCAAAAGTTGTTCATTCTCACATAAACATTTCCATTTAGTTAATGTAGCAGACGCTCTTATCCAGAGTGACAGAGCATTCAGCTAAGGTAGATAGACAACAACATATCACAGTCATAGCAAGTAAGAAGTTTCTGTAACCATTACTGAGAATGCTGTTGCTGTTTGCCCACCTACTTGCAAATGTGTTTCTGTATTTTAAAATACTAAATATATGTATTTTCATTAAAAGGTCTTGAACAGTCATTCTGATTCCCATGTAAAATAGCCTTTTGAGTGACTAAAACATCACCCATAAAAAAAAGTTGGGTAGAAATGCTCAGAATTTGAGAAAAGTACTTTTTCGCCAATGGCTAACTACCAAGACATTTGAAAAGAGGCTGAGTGGGCTTGGGAACTTATATTTATGAGCTCCGCTTGACTGACAGCTCTTTGAAATGCCTAAGTCAAGAAACTTGGATGCAGTGAGCAGTGTTGCTGTAAAATCATCTCAAGCTAATTTGGTGATACACAAAGCAACTCAAACATTGAAATTGCATTAATGATGTATCTTTACCATAGATGAAATGTGTAAACTTTTAATTATATTTGCTGACACAGACAGTCAAATTTTGGCACCAGTAGAGTAGCTATAGTATATAGCCATTTATAAACTGGGTGGTTTGAGCCCTGAATTCTGATTGGCTGAAAGCCATGGTACATCAGACCATATACCATGGGTATGACAAAACATGTATACTTACTGCCTTAATTATGTTGGTAACCAGTTTATAATAGCAACAAGGCTCCTCGGGGGTTTGTGATATATGGCCAATTTACCACGGCTAAGGGCTGTGTCTAGGCAGCCTGCATTGGATCGTGCCTAAGAACAGCCCTTGCGGTGGTATATTGGCCATATACAACACCCCCTCTGGCCTTATTGCTTAAATAAACCACACCCCTCTGCAAACACACCTTCTCCGATGTTGGTTACAATGTGGTACTTATTTAAATTAGGTAAGAGAATAACATGTTACCATTGGTGTATTCAAATGAGAGTTAATTTTAATAATCCCACCTCCTGAATCCAAGTGTTTGACATGGGGAGGGGACCAGTAACTTTATGATCAAACTGCATCAATGTAGAACCAACAGACATTTTTCATACTTTGGTCATCCTACTTTGATCTGGTTTCATCCAAATATCAACAAATGTAATAAATATCAACAAATGTAATAAAATAGTAATTGTAAGAATTTTTCATAAAAAACATGATTTTGACTTTTCATGACCTTGCAATACAATACTTTGTAAAAGTGTATTTATTATATTTTATTTTGATACATTGATCTTTATGGTATTTTGTAGTTGTATTTCGTAAATGTAATTTGTGATTTATGCCCATCCCTGAGTACAGAGATGGGCTGTATTTCTGTTACATGTAATTGAAATATGTATTTCAATTACTTCTGAGTATTTTGACATTTAAATTACACTAGGCTGAACTAACACTCCAATGTATTTTGTAACAAGATACTTTTGAGAGCTGCAATTTGTATTTTCAAAATACAAAATACTTTTCTATACCGGTTCACATTTTATGGCTCCATTTAACAATGCATTGGCATCAGAAGTATGATAGCACTGTGGTGTGATAAGAGCATGTTAAATTAACTAAATATAAATGCATATGTAAAAAGAAACAATTGCAAAGCATGCTGAGTATTAATCTAATGAGCTCTGCCGTGAAACAAGGCCAATAGTAATACCCAGTGTGGGTTGCAGTTAATTTAGCTATGTTCATTTTCACAAATACGTTTACACTTTGGTTATTTAGCACTCTTTTCCAGAGTGACTTACAGTCAGTGCATTTAACTAAGATAGATAAACAACATATCACAGTCATAGCAAGTACAAAGTTTATGAAAACTGTTACTGAGAATGTTGTTGCTGCTTGCAAATATATTTTATACATTTTAATTAAATACTTTACAAAATGCAAGTATTTTGAAGTTTACTTTTATACATTGACCTTTATGGTATGTTGTAATTGTATTTTGTAAATGTTACCTATCCATGCCTTAGTACAGTGTTGAATGAGTCTGAGGCAGAGGACGTTTCAAAATGGAGATACTTTAGATAACGTAATAGTCTTGTCTACCTCGCCCTCTCTCGTCTTCTCTCTCTCTAAGCCTCTCTGTCCCGTATCTCCTCTCTTTCCAGACCTCCCCATTAACCCTCTTGAAAAAAAACAGCATAGACCAACATACATTTCAAGGTGGTCGATGCTGATCGGATGCTGTTCAACCTGGTCTAGCTCAGATCTACCTGCATGGACAGTGTAACAATATGCGCTGAGAGTCAGGAACCAAGTTCAGGGGGTGAGTGTTTCAATAAAATAAACATAACACTAACAGCACACAAACATGAAACAGAAACAATGACGCCTGGGGAAAGAACATATTTAGGGCAGGTAATCAAGGAAGTGATGGAGTCCAGGTGAGTGATGAAGCGCAGATGCTTGTTACGATGGTGGCAGGTGTGCGCCATAACGAGCAGCCTGGTGACCTAGAGCCGACGAGCCGGCTGAGGCAGATCGCGGTCGGGAGGGAGTACTGTCACGTGTGCTCCCTCTCCAGCCTCTAGGTCACCAGGCTGCTCGTTAGGGCGCACACCTGTCACCAGCGGTACATGCATATTGATACTCACCTGGACTCCATCACCTCCTTGATTACCTGCCCTTTGGTTTCTTCCCTAGTCGTCATTGTTTCTGTTTCATGTTGGTGCGCTGTTTGTGTTTCTGGTTTTATTTATTCATTAATTAAAATGTATTCACTCCGTAAACTTGCTTCCCTACGCTCAGCACACATCGATACAGATAGGCAACTCCAGTCCTTGGGGGCCTGATTGGTCTCACGCTTTTGCCACAGCCTCAGTTAACGCAGCTGACTCCAATAATCAACTAATCATGATATTCAGTTTAGAATGCAATTAATGTTAATCAGCGGTGTTTGCAAGGCATGGGGAAAGGTAATGTTTAATTTCGATTGGAAACCCGCCAGCGTGGATACCCACAATCTGCATTCAGAAATGACTCCCAGGGTTAGGAAGACACATTAATGAGACTAGCTAAAAAAGGTAAAGTGGAAAACCATTTCAGTAACAGGTGGAAGTCCAACTAGTTTATAAATGTATGAAAGGTGTAACATTAGATTACTTCATGTATTAATCAGTCAATGTACATGCAAAAACACAGATATTGAAAGAAAAAAAACAACTGCAATACATCATGCTGGGAAATATGATAGTGATGGGTGTGGTTTTGCAGACCAGCTAAATTCTGATTTCTTGGAAGTTCATCTCAATGGGATTAGAACTCCGAACCTCTCGGTTGCCAGCAACCTGAATTTCTTGCTACACCATGGAGGGATCTGCAGATTTAATAAAGATTGTTAAAAGATTATATTAACAATATTATTTAGATAAGGTAACAAAGTGGTTAATATACCATTGGGTATCTCATGCTTGAATTTGCATGGACTTCTAAGAAATTCATACACTTCTGCAAGATTCATTAAAGCTACAAACTTGTCAGTGTTGGCCAGTAGCATGTGATAACAATTCCACAGAACAGATGAACTGGAACAACATTAACTCTCACAGGTGGCCAAAAATAACTTCCTGAAAGCCACAGCCCTGCGAAACCAAGCCTCGAGTCTTCTGATCGGACCCACTGGGTCAATAACCCATTATCAGCAAACCAACCTTGCTCTTTTTAAAAATAACCCAACACTCAACCAAGATATAAACGCAACATATAAAGTGCTGGTCCCATGTTTCATGAGCTGAAATAAAAGATCCCAGAAATGTTCCATATGCACAAAAAGCTTATTTCTCAAAAATGTTGTGTACAAATGTATTTATATCCCTGTTAGTGCAAACCCTAATGATTCAGGTGAAAAAGTTCAGAGCGTGCGGTGGGAGTCCGGGGATGTGGAGAGAAAATAGGTCCGGTATGCTTTGGTTTGAATCGCGTGCTTTGGCATGCTGACTGCAGGATTGTCCAACAGAGCTTTTTCCAGAGAATCTAATGTTAATTTCTCTACCATAAGCTGCTTCCAACGTCGTTTTAGAGAAATTGGCAGTACGTCCAACTGGCCTCACAACCGCAGACCACATGTAACCACGCCAGCCGAGGACCTCCACATCTGGCTTTTTTACCTGCAGGATCATCAGAGACTGGGTGGGGACTGAGGCGTATTTCTGTCTGTAATAAAGCCCTTTAGTGGGGAAAAACTCATTCTTATTGGCTGGGTCTGTCTCCCCAGTGAGTGGGCATGGCTCCCAAGTGGGTGTGCCTATGCCCTCCCAGGCCCACCTGCTGAATCATGTGAAATACATAGATTAGGGCCTAATTAATTGATTTAAATTGACTGATTTCCTTATATGAACTGTAACTCAGCAAAATCTTTCAAATTCTTGCATGTTGCATTTATACAGTGGGGCAAAAAAGTATTTAGTCAGCCACCAATTGTGCAAGTTCTCCCACTTAAAAAGATGAGAGAGGCCTGTAATTTTCATCATAGGTACACTTCAACTATGACAGACAAAATTAGGAAAAAAAATCCAGAAAATCACATTGTAGGATTTTTAATGAATTTATTTGCAAATTATGGTGGAAAATAAGTATTTGGTCACCTACAAACAAGCAAGATTTCTGGCTCTCACAGGCCTGTAACTTCTTCTTTAAGAGGCTCCTCTGTCCTCCACTCGTTACCTGTATTAATGGCACCTGTTTGAACTTGTTATCAGTATAAAAGACACCTGTCCACAACCTCAAACAGTCACACTCCAAACTCCACTATGGCCAAGACCAAAGAGCTGTCAAAGGACACCAGAAACAAAATTGTAGACCTGCACCAGGCTGGGACGACTGAATCTGCAATAGGTAAGCAGCTTGGTTTGAAGAAATCAACTGTGGGAGCAATTATTAGGAAATGGAAGACATACAAGACCACTGATAATCTCCCTCAATCTGGGGCTCCACGCAAGATCTCACCCGTGGGGTCAAAATGATCACAAGAACGGTGAGCAAAAATCCCAGAACTACACGGGGGGACCTAGTGAATGACCTGCAGAGAGCTGGGACCAAAGTAACAAAGCCACCATCAGTAACACACTACGCCGCCAGGGACTCAAATCCTGCAGTGCCAGACGTGTCCCCCTGCTTAAACCAGTACATGTCCAGGCCAGTCTGAAGTTTGCTAGAGAGCATTTGGATGATCCAGAAGAAGATTGGGAGAATGTCATATGGTCAGATGAAAACAAAATATAACTTTTTGGTAAACTCAACTCGTCGTGTTTGGAGGACAAAGAATGCTGAGTTGCATCCAAAGAACACCATACCTACTGTGAAGCATGGGGGTGGAAACATCATGCTTTGGGGCTGTTCAGGACGACTGTTCCGCGTAAAGGAAATAATGAATGGGGCCATGTATCGTGAGATTTTGAGTGAAAACCTCCTTCCATCAGCAAGGGCATTGAAGATGAAACGTGGCTGGGTCTTTCAGCATGACAACGATCCCAAACACACTGCCCGGGCAACGAAGGAGTGGCTTCGTAAGAAGCATTTCAAGGTCCTGGAGTGGCCTAGCCAGTCTCCAGATCTCAACCCCATAGATCTCAACCCGCAAAATCTTTGGAGGGAGTTGAAAGTCCGTGTTGCCCAGCAACAGCCCCAAAACATCACTGCTCTAGAGGAGATCTGCATGGAGGAATGGGCCAAAATACCAGCAACAGTGTGTGAAAACCTTGAGAAGACTTACAGAAAATGTTTGACCTCTGTCATTGCCAACAAAGGGTAAATTAAGTATTGAGATAAACTTTTGTTATTGACCAAGTACTTATTTTCCACCATAATTTTCAAATAAATTCATTAAAAATCCTACAATGTGATTTTCTGGATTTTTTTTCTCTCATTTTGTCTGTCATAGTTGAAGTGTACCTATGATGAAAATTACAGGCCTCTCTCATATTTTAAGTGGGAGATCTTGCACAATTGGTGGCTGACTAAATACTTTTTTGCCCCACTGTATTTCTGTTCAGTATTAGTGACCAGCCTGCAACCGGTTCATAAGTAGCCCTCAAAATAAGGCCTTAAAAAATACAAATAGTATTGTGTTAAAACAATACATTTGAGTTTTTTTTTCTTTTGGAAAAGTTTTATTGACACATTTCCTTTAAAAACAGCTCATACATTTTTTACATCATTGATACACATAAAAACGGCAACCAAGCATAAAACACAGCATTTGAAAGTTACATTTAAATTTGTTAAAAAGTACATGTTGTTAAAACCAATGAAAACAACCATGGATAAAATTACTATCCTTGTAAAAACATCAAATCTGTAAAAGCCATTTAAAATGTGTACTAATGATCTAACAAAGGTAAAACATTTTTAAGACATGAAAAACCATGTTAAAAAGTCACTTTGTTAAAAGGCTGTCTTCAGTCCCTTGTACAGGAGGGGGGTGAGTCTTTATCAAGCTCACCTCATCCTGCTCTTCTGAATAGATCATCGCCCCGTCCTTCGGGGCCCAGAGGAGATCCCTCCCCTAGGCGCATCGCCCTAGGCGCCGCAGCGCTGTCAGGCCGTGGCCGCCGGGACCTAGGGTGTTGTGGGGGACCCTTCGCCTGGGGTCGAGGCCCCCTTCCTTCCGTACCACCCCAGGGCTTCCGTGGCTACATTTGAGTTATATTAACTTATGTTCTTACCTGAAGTTCACAAGGGCTGAAAATTGATGTATGGAACAAGAATATCTCTGTCACTAACAAATTCAGTCATGGGTGATAACTCACCAATTCACTACAAAGGCAAGGCATTATGGGAAATATGCAAATAAAGCTTTAGAGTAAGCAGTGCATTAACACAGTGGAATTTTCTGTTTAGCATAACCCAAAAACGAAAGACTAATTAGCCTACCCTGTTTATGATTTTGTTGTCACGGAAGACTGACTGGGCTCATGTCTTCTAACTGAAAAATAAATGCTGCTCTTGGAATGGCATGCTTTGAGCACCACCGAAAAGTGCTATTTGCATGTGAAAAATCAATTCCATATGCTGCATTTAATTAGTCCTATTGTTTACGTTTTTGTTGGTGACACTGATATATTGATAATTTGCAGCTGTTCAAAATTGTTCGAGTTCGAGCATGTTTCTGTTGGGCCTATGAAGAAGAAAAAGTAGCAATAAAAGCCCCACTCCTTGTCTTCCTAAATTAAACTCGTTTTTGACTGTATGGAGCACAATACCACAGGGGCAGTTTAGAAGGGAGGAACTCTAACCTTTATTCCATAGGCTGAGATCCGCTTTTGCAGGAGCGCATTTTCCACCGGGGCTGATTCATTACACCGATTCTGTTGTAAAAATATCCTTATACGGAAACAAACGGGGCGGGACATACCTGCATTTGTCCAATAGAAACTCTAATTTTGCTCCATTTTCTTCCGTTTGGTTCTTAAACGGTAAATGGTTTCCATAAGGAACAGGCGACACCCCTGGTTACATTTCTTCAGTTTAACCATTATTGGGTTAAAATACACATATACATTTGTTAACAGCTATCCACAACAACCACAAATTGCTAAATGAATGCGCTATGTAGCCTATAATAGGTCTACGCGATATCCGTTTCGCAGTTAGGCTACACCACTGCTGTCTTCCTTACCTCCAAGCGTTTATTAAAGTTTGACCATTGGAAGACATACTGGTAGCTTGGACTGTAGCCTACAAAAGCATGTTCCTGGTCTTTCCCCGCGATCCATCAAACGTATTTGGTGTGTCATCATGGTGGTCTCAAATTTCTATTCAGATTCACTCAGACGGAACCAAACTGATTTGAAGGTCATTGAGAAAACAGAAGAAAGGTGTCGAATATTTTTTTTGCAAACATCATTTCGGGACTTAAAAGTAATCTTAGAAATAATAATATATATTTTTTAAGTAACTAATCTGATAACAATATTTGGGCTGGTAATGTAATGGATTACAGTTACAGTTTCTTGTACTCCGTTACTCCCCAACCCTGCCTGTGAGACCAGCGGCCTATCTCACGTCAACTCCTAAACAAGAGACAATTAAAAAAAAAACTGTTTCAGGAGCCAGTACGCCCACATTCTACAGCTCATTTAATCAAAAGGTTACATTTGGCATCTGATGAGTTTCTCAGCTATTATCTCGTGGGTTTTTTTTTTTACCCCCAGGGACTCTGTCCTTTGAGACTTTAAACATTTAAGTAAAAGGTTAAAACATGGATCTCCAGCCAAATCTCACGTTTCACATCATCATCCACAGTAACTCCCACTGGGCTTGCTCTCACATTGTCAATACTTGTCAATACTGTGTTATCAATTGATAGAATTTACACATATTTCATAAAAAATTTTTTTTTATGGTCGATGATATAATAGATGGGCAGTATTTCTGTTACAGGATTCCGACACCTGACATCAGACACCAGACATCACAAATTCAGACACATGTATTAGAAATATGTATTTTAATTACTTCTGATTATTTTGTGTGTTGTGTTGCACTGGGCTGAACTACACTCCAATGTATAATGTAACAAGATACTTTCTAAAGTCGTCATTTGTATATTAAAATACAAAATAGTTTTCTATACCATTTCTTTATAGCGGTTTGGCCTTTTGGGGCCCCTTTTCACCCTACATTGTCTCAAAAGTCTTATAATGAGATAAGAGTGCCTGCTAAATGAACTAAATGTAAATGTGTAAAAATGAACAATTGCAAAGCATGCTGAGTATCATTCTAATGCACTCCCCACTCCGAAAAACAAGACCAATGACAATACCCAGTGTGTTTTACAGCTGTTCATTTTCACTTATACATTTACATTTTGGTCATTTAAAAGACACTCTTGTCCAGAGTGACAGTGCATTCAACCAAGATAGATAGACAACAACATATCACAGTCATAGAAAGTAAGATGTTTCTGTAACCATTACTGAGAATGTTGTTGCTGTTCGGCCTGCCACAAAGCAACTGTACTTGTGTATTTTAAAATACATGTGTTTTAATGAAATACAATACTTTGCAAAAATCTATAATATTTTATTTTGATACGTGATTTTTGTAATTGTAATTTGTAATCAATGCCTGTGAAGGGAGTAGCCAGTGTGAGTTCCGGGTGCAACTGTTTTGTAGTGCAGTGTGGTTGGGACTGAGTGCTAGGTTGGGCTGTCTTCTAATGCCTGGGGAGATGGATGTTCCTGGTTCCCTGTCCTTGACTCAGTCTTGGGTTTCACTCTGGTTGTTAGTCACAGAGAAGTGCACCGTCAGGTTTATTGGCCATGCACCATCCACCCAGCATTGCAGTAGATCCATTCAATCCAGCTATCTGTGTAACTGTGTGTATTTGTGATAATGCAAGTGTGAATGAGAGAAAATTGTGACAAGCTGTGTGTGAATGAGTGTAAACTGCCCATTTAATATGTGGCATGCTAGATTACAATAATGGGCAGCACTGAGACAAGGTTGGAGGGATTAAGAGTGATTTACTGACAGTGGTGTGTGTCATATGGTTGTTGTATGCTGAGCATAAACATTAAACTCCATGCATTCACTCGGTCTATATGTAAGGTTCTATTAAATCAATCTGTCTTTCGTACTTTTTCTGTCAAACTGGTCTCGCCTGTAATGCACGTATCAAACTCATTCCACGGAGTGCCGAGTGTCTGCAGGTTTTTTGCTCATCCCTTGTACTTGATTGATTAATTAAGGTCACTAATTAGTAAAGAACTCCCCTCACCTGGTACTTTAGGTCTTAATTGAAAGGAAAAACCAAACACCCACAGATACTAGGCCCTCCATGGAATGAGTTTGACACCCCTGCTGTAATGCATTTGAGCAACAGGCATGTGTACTGTATAGTATGTATGTAACAGGGTGGAACTGTTGAGTTGGTGAATGAAGTCTGTCAGTGCCAGATGTATGAGACTCTTGATTGTAATTAAAGGTGTGGCCTTCAGTATTTAACCTGCCTGTTCCTGCCGTTCTAGAGCAGGGCTGGGCAACTGGCGGCCCCACTTAGTGCTGCTGACAAGCGGGGGGGTAGGGCACAAAAATATTTTGCTTGCCATATGAGCAACTGTTGCCCCTCATGATGAATTCAGATTTTTTTTGTGGCCCCCTTCAAAGTTGCCCATCCCTGTTGTAGAGATTACCATGTGAAGGTTGACATGCGCAGGGAGGATGGGAGTGGGGTTATTGGGCTAGTTCAAATTCAGAAGTGTTTCCATGGGTCGTAAATGTGATTATGGCAAGGTTGCCCGTATGCCTGTTGAACCCACTCTCCTTGTCCCTGGGTACACCCTCCTGAGGTGTTGCACAACACATGTTCTTTGCCTGTGCGGAATATTGATCTGATCTGTGTGTATACAGTGACTCAAGCCTCTGTTTAATTGAATTGTGGATTTGTACATGTTTTTATGTCCTGTGATAGGGACTTTGTGATCATATATGATAGCAAATTCGCTTTAAAACTGTAACATTTTCTCTCAGCCTCATGGCAAAATGTGAACAAAAGCACGAGATAAGAAAAAAGTGAAGAATTGCAAGAAATGTGCTTTTTCTTGCTCCCAACGCCACTTGGGTACACTGTAGCATCCACCGAGAGGCTCTTGCTGCCAAGGGAATGCCTGACAACTTGAAAGATGTTTTGGACACTACAGTGAAAATGGTTAACTTTGTTAAAGCAAGGCCCCTGAACTCTCGTGTATTTTCTGCATTATACAATTATGTGGGCAGCGACCATGAAACGCTGGTTATCAAGGGGCAAAGTATTGACACGATTTTTAAAATTGAGAGACGAGCTTAAAGTTTTCTTTACTGACCATAATTTTCACTTGTCTGATCACTTGCATGATGACGAGTTTCTCATACGACTGGTCTATCTGGGTGATGTTTTTTTCTCACCTGAATGATAAGAATATAGGAAAATGATGATGAAGAAAACTATGATGAAGAAGTTGGAGCTCTTTTCTGTCTGCATTAACAAGGACAACACACAGGTCTTTCCATCATTGTATGATTTTTTGTGTGCAAATTAACTCAAGCTTACGGACAATGTCAAATGTGATATAGCGAAGCACCTGAGTGAGTTGGGTGTGCAATTACCCAGGTATTTTCCCGAAACGGGCGACACAAACAACTGGATTCATTATCCCTTTCATACCCTGCCTCCAGTCCACTTACCAATATCTAAACAAGAGAGCCTCATCGAAATTTCAACAAGCGGAAAATTCTGTGAAAATTTAATTTAATCAGAAGCCACTGCCAGATTTCTGGATAGGGTTGCTCTCAGAGTTTCTTGCCTTGGCAAATCGTGCTGTTAAGACACTGATGCCCTTTGCAACCACGTACCTATGTGAGAGTGGATTCCCGGCCCTCACTAGCATGAAAACTAAATACAGGCACAGACTGTGTGTGGAAAATGATTTAAGACAGACTCTCTCTAACAAAACCCAACATTGCAGAGTTATGTGCATCCTTTCAAGCATACCCTTCTCATTACCCTGTGGTGAGTTATTCACCATTTTTGATGAACAAATAAGGTTTTATATGTAAGATGGCTAAATAAAGAGCAAAATAATTGATTATTATTATGTTATTATTTGTGCCCTGGTCCTATAAGAGCTCTTTGTCACTTCCCACAAGCTGGGTTGTGACAAAAATTCACACTCATTCTTATGTTTAATTAATGTATCATATAGTGTGTGTGGCAGGCTTACAGTGATGGCAGAAAACAACATTTGAGAGTGCGCTGACCCTGGTGCTAGAGAGGGTATGCAGCTGGAGGTTGAATGTTTGAAGGGGTACGGGACTATAAAACATTTGGGAACCACTGCTCTACACTATACTTGCTTGTTTTGTCAAAAAACTGAAATTAGGCTATTAGAATTTTCGCAACCAGGAAATGTCGGATTTCTGCATAGTACATCTTTACATCACCCACGTTACATGTACACCATGTCAAATCTATTATGTCACCGAGAGTTTGTGACCTAGAGAATCACTAGACTGAATGAGTGACCAGGAAATCCTCTGTACTGTACTGTTCTCATATTGTCATATGAAGGAGACAAAGAAAGATAAATAAGCATGATTTCAGCTGCGCCTGCTACATTGGTACCCAGCAGGATCTTTCCTCTCGCCCAGCTGTCATAACACCAGGAGATATAAAGAGAGCCAGTACAGTGTTGAAAGAGGCTGAGGCAGAGGATATTTCAAAATGATACTGTGACATTTATATATTTTTAAACTCACTCTCACTCTCACTCTCCCGCTCTCGCTGTCTCTGTCTCTCTTTCTCTTTCTGTCCCTCTCTCTTTATTTCTCTCTCTCTCTCTCTCTCTCTCTCTCTCTCTCTCTCTCTCTCTCTCTCGCTGTCTCTCTCTCTCCCTCTCTTTTGGTCTCTCCCTCTCTTTCTCTGTCTCTCTCTCTCTTTATGTCTGTCTGTCTGTCTTTCTCTCTCTCTCTGTCTCTCTCTGTCTCTCTCTATCCCTCTCTTTCTGTCTCTCCCTCTCTTTCTGTCTCTCTCTATCTCTGTCGCTCTCTCTAAGCCTCTTCTCTCTAAGCCTCTCTTCCCACTAAGCTTCTCTACTACCATCATTCCAGATCTCCTCCAATAACATGAACAAACGATAAACCTCTATGCAGTCTGTCTAATGTATGTACTATATTTGAAAAAGGAGAACAAACTGTAAAATTGTATGTTGTAGTATCTCAAATTTGGAATGACTGAGCAACAAAAGACCTATAGATCGGAGTCCAGACTGCTTACTGGAGTCTTGCTGGCAGACTGACTGGTTTACTGGCAGTAACTGGGGAAGCACTGGGGAACGGGCCAGACAAACTCTAAGCTCAGCATGGTTTGGACTGACCCCTGCAAGCTTAGCCTATCCCAATGGACCAGGAAAGAACACATTCCTGGCCAGTACCTCAAGCGTGGAGGAGAAACCCACAAATATCTCTAACTTCAGTGAGAGGAGGTGAGCCTGTTCCCTGACACCTCTTTGATAGTGTTTCATCTGAGTATGAAGGATTCATTATCAGAGAAGTCCCTCATGAAAAAGTACTACTGAATCACCACTCAGCCCTACTACACAAGATCTACACAAAACCTACTGGTTTTACTACTCGATTGCTATTGAGATGTGTAGGAAACCAGTAGTGATTTATGTAGTAATTTAAGTAGTAATGGGTGATAAATTGGGACGCTTCACATTTGCATACAGACACACAAACGTATTAGTTAGCAAAGTTAACAGAGGCTACATAGCGACATCTCAATGGGGCTAGCAAACAGCTAGGCTAAACACAAGACCGTTTTGGATATCAATATTTTTTTATGTGGTACAAAGTTATATAAAGGGCTATGCAATGACATGAAAATATCCATGAAACATAAAGGAAAGTTAAACTTACAGATGGTGCCAGTAGAAGGGCTATGAAATACAGGACGACGAAGGAAGGAAGATGACTTCATTCGGAATTGTCCAAAACAGTAGCTAGTTAACAACAACCAACTACTCCTTGTTTGTCTTCCTCTACGGTCGTGAAAAGCTGGTGTAGTCTGGCTTTAGTGTTGTTACTTGTTATTTACTACCCACATCAAATAGTAAAAACTCTACCTGATTACTATTGTCAAGGCTGTGTAGTAAAGTGTTTTGAGTACTTACTGTATTTACTACCAACATCAGGAAGTAAAAATCTCCAACTGATTAATACTGGAAACCCTACCGTTTTCCTACTGAAAACTACAAAACTCTACTTGTGTATCTTGAGTAGTGCATAGACTGCACATTCACCATGCACTCCCTACAACTTTCACTACTGCACAAATAGGTTTTGTGTAGTAATTCATTAGCACTTTTTCATGAGGGGTGTGGGGACATGATACAGTATGTCACATCTGATCTAAAGACATACTGTATTTGTTGTGTAGCTCCTAAATAGATGCACTTCCTCAATCAAGATAGCAAAAATCTCAGACAAATTTAGGAAAACAGTTAATGCACTGAGGCGTGGACATTTCTCCTTCCCTGCCTAAGCAAGTTGTCAAACTCTGGCATCGTTACGAAGATACATGAGATAAGTGATGCCTTTTATCAGCAATTTATCTCGGCAGGCTTTTTATTAGAAAGATATGGTGGTTTAATTGACCCAGGTCAACCAGTCGACTGCCTTCCCCTCTCCCATCCTCTAGTTGGCTCAATGGAAGTTCCAACTTCTAGTGAATGTTTGTATTTTATATTTTACTTTCTACTTGTGATATGCTAGATGCCTTGTGCAAGATTTCAGTCAGCTGATTTGCTTGATTCTTTGTTGCTGATGTTTTCTTCTCCTCTGATTGCAAATTCTTTAACACATATCTTTAACCTTATAATTATTTCTGGTACCATCCCCAGGTTCTGGAAGGTGGCCCATATACTCCCCCTTCACAAAGGTGGTGACCCGTGTGACGTAAATAGTTATCACCCCATTTCCAATCTCTCTTGTCGAGCAAAAATGTCTAGAATCCTTTGTAAATACTCAACTTAGATCCTTTTTTAACTACAAAATGTATTAAAAATGTACACCATTCAGGTTTCAGACCAGGTCATAGCACCATCTCTGCTACTTCGTTGGTTTGAAATGATGTTCTTAATTGTTTGGATAACAAGAAACACTTTGCAACCCTTTTCATTGACCTGGCTAAAGCATTTTACACTGTGGACACTCGTTACTTATTCAGAGGCTTTCATCAATTGGTCTGGACCAGGCTGCTGTAGCTGGTTTGAAAACTGTTTAAAGGACAGAACACAGTGTGTGTTTACGGATGGTGTTAAATCAGGACATAACAAAGGGTGTCCCACAGGGATCGATTTTTGGTCAGGTTCGTTTCACCATATACATTAGCAATGTTGGTTTATTTGTACAAAAATGTACTTTCACCTGTATGCAGATGACACTGTGGTATATGCTATTACCCCCACAGCGGACCAGGCTCTGTCAGAGCTTCAATCTGCAATATTCCCCCGCAGAAAGCCTTTGGTGAACTGAAAATGTAAATCTATGTTATTTTCCAAATCACATAAATCCTCCAAATCACTGATGATTTATGCATACGTACTTAAGATTTTGCCCTCATTGATCGTTTTCCCGCTTATAAATATCTGGGCATCTAGATAGAAGAAAAATATTTCAAAAAGCATGTTTTTTTAAATCCCTTTTTCTCCCCAATTTCGTGGTATCCAATTGGTAGTTACAGTCTTGTCCCATCGTTGCAACTCTGTTACAGACCCGGGAGAGGGGAAGGTCAAGAGCATTGAGTCCTCCGAAACACGACCCAGCCAAGCCGCAGTGCTTCTTGACACAATGCCCACCTTACCCGGAAACCAACCCCACCAATGTGTCAGAGGAAACACCGTACACCTGGTGACCGTGTCAGCGTGCATGTACCCGGCCCGCCACAGGAGTCGTTAGAGCGCAAAGGGACAAGGACATCCTGGCCGGCCAAACCCTCCCCTAACCCGGACGACGCTGGGCCAATTGTGCGCCGCCCCATGGGTCTCCCAGACGTAGCCAGCTGCGACAGAGCCTGGACTCGAACCAGGATCACTAGTGGCACAGTTAGCACTGCGATGCAGTTATTGACTATGGCAATATTGTCTATATGAATGCAGCTGTCACTGTATTGAAGCCATTGGGCACATTTTATCATAGCACATTGCACTTTATTATGGGCAATAGGTTCAGTACACATAAATACATTTTGTATCAGAAAGTAGGCTGGCCCTCTTTGAAGTCTCATAGATCAATGCATTGCACTCTTTTTGTCTATAAAGTCCTCTTGCATAAACTTCCGCCATACCTTACCAACGTATACGTTGCCAGACCCGGAATCAGGGACGGTTAACCCTGGAGATCCCTTCAATCTCCATCGTGTTAGGTCAATCTGCTTTTAGCTTTTTTTGCGCATCTCATTTGGAATTACCTCTAAAACTCATTATAGTTGGTGGAATTGGTGCATCCAGTGCAATTAGATAACCTTTTACTGAAGAATGTGCTGTTTCATATGATTGTGTTTTGATTTTCAGGGTTTGTGTTCGCTTTTCATGTATTGTGTAATTGATGTGTATCCAGTGCATTCGGAAATTATTCAGACTCCTTGACTTTTTCCACATTTTGTTACAGCCTTATTCTAAAACTGATTCAATTGTTTTTTCCCCTCATCAATCTACACACAATACCGATAATGACAAAGCAAAAACTGTTTTTTAGAATTATTTTTGCACATTTATTTAAAATAATGTGTATTTAGACCCTTTGCTATAAGATTCCAAATTGAGCTCAGGTGCATCCTGTTTCCATTCTTGAGATGCTTCTATAACTTTATTGGAGTACACCTGTGGTAAATTCAATTGATTGGACATGATTTGGAAAGGCACACACACACCTGTCTATATAAGGTCCCACAGTTGACAATGCAAAACTGTCCGTAGGGCTCAGAGACAGGATTGTGTCGAGGCACAGATCTGGAGAAGGGTACCAAAAAATGCAGCGTTAAAGGTTGCCAAGAACACGTTGGCCCCCATCATTCTTAAGTGGAAGAAATTTGGAACCACCAAAAATCTTCCTAGAGCTGACAGCCTGGCCAAACTGAGCAATTGAGGAGAAGGGGCTTGGTCAGGGAGGTGACCAAGAACCCTATAGTCACTCTGACAGAGCTCCTCTGTGTGGATGGGAGAACCTTCCAGAAGGACAATCATCTCTGCGGCACACCAAAAAATCAGGCCTTTATGGTAGAGTGGCCAGACTGAAGCCAATTCTTTAGTAAAAGAACATGACAGCCCGCTTGGCACATTAAGGACTCAGACCATGAGAAACAAGATTCTTTGGTCTGATGAAACCAAGATTGAACTCTTTGGCCTGAATGCCAAGCATCACGTCTAGAGGAAACCTGGCACCATCCCAACATGGTGGTGGCAACATCATGCTGTGTGCATGTTTTTCAGCAGCAGGGACTGGGAGACTAGTCAGGATCAAAGGAAAGATGACAGTAGCAAAGTACAAAGAGATCCTTGATGAAAACCTGATCCAGATCACTCAGGACCTCAGACTGGGGTGAACGTTTACCTTCCAACAAGACAAAGACCCTAAGCTCAAGAGCCAAGACAACGCGGGAGTGGCTTTGGGACAAGTCGCTGAATGTCTTTGAGTGGCCTACCAAAGCCATTATTGATGTCACTTGTTAAATCCACTTCAATCAGTGTAGATAAAGGGAAGACAGGTTAAAGAAGGATTTTTAAGCCTTGAGACAATTTAGACATGGATTGAGTACATGTCCCTTCACATGAGGGTGAAGAAAAATATTTTAGTGCCTTTGAACAGGGTATGGTAGTAGGTGCAACGGTTTGTGTCAAGAACAGTTTCCCGTGTGTATCAAGTATGGTCCACCACCCAAAGGACAGCAAGCCGACATGACAACTGTGGAAATCATTTGAGTCAACATGAGCCAGCATCCCTGTGGAATGCTTTCGATACCTTGTAGAGCATGCCTTGATGGATCGAGGCTGTTCTGAGGGCAAAGCTGGGGGGGGGGGGGGTGTTGTTAGCAAGGTGTTGATATGTATAGTGTAATTATTGTTAATTGATGTGTTCATGCAGGGCTCATCTGCAAAATGAAGCTGGCTAAATGAAGGTACAAAATTGTAGCTCCATTTCTAATGGTTCTAGTTCTATCAAGGCACAAGGCAAGACCCAAATGCAGACACAGGAGGCAGATGGTTGGAGTCTTACAATGTTTATTAATCCAAAAGGGGTAGGCAAGAGAATGGTTGTGGACAGGCAAAAGGTCAAAACCAGTTCAGAGTCCAGGAGGTATAGAGTGACAGACAGGCTCGTGGTCAAGGCTGGCAGAATGGTCAGGCAGGCGGGTACAAAGTCCAGAAAAGGGAAGGAGTCAAAACTGGGAGGACTAAACAAAGGAGAATGCAAAAAGCAAGAGAATGGGAAAAATCCTGGTTGACTTGGAAACATACAAGACGAAGTGGCACAGAGAGACAGGAAACACAGGGATGAATACACTGGGCCGAGGGTACGCTGGCCTGCTCTTGTTCAGGGAAGAGTGGAGGCTGACACCCCATGGAGCACTCGAAAGGGGAGAGTCCCGTGGCAGAACTGGGAAGAGTAGTGTGACGGCTCCAGGTAGTGTGGTTAGTTGAGACCAGGCACCTTACGGTGGTCTCCAGGTCTTGGTTGGCTTGCTCCGACTGACCGCTAGTTTGGGGATGTAATCCGGCTGACAGGTTGGCCGACGATCCAATAAGGGTGCAGAATGCCTTCCAGAACATGTCTACCAGGAGTCCATGGATCCGGAAGACATGCTGCACCATAAGCTGGGCCGTCTCCTTGGCAGAAGGTAATTTGGGGAGATGGATGAAATGGGTGGCCTTGGAGAACCGGTCGACTACCGTCAGAATGACAGTGTTGCCATCAGACAGAGGGAGCCCAGTGACAAAGTCCAGATATATGAGATCAGGAACAATGAGGAACCGGTAGAGGCCAGAAGGAGCTTGCCGTGGAGTCTTGTTTTGAGCACACACAGTGCATGCGGTGACGAAGGCAGAGACGTCAATGACCATTGTGGGCCACCAGAAACGTTGTCGAAAGCAGGCTAGTGTACGACGGGACCCTGGATGACAGGTCAGCCTGGAGGAATGAGCCCATTCCAGGACCCGGGACCAGACTGGGTTAGGGCCAAACAGCCGGTTAGCCGGGCCCCCTTCAGGTCCAGGTTGGGAGCGTTGCACCTCGCTAACCAGATTCTCAATACCCCAATCCACAGTGGCAGCAAGGGATGAGGTAGGGAGAATGTTTCGGAGGGTGTGGCAGAGGAACTGTATAGGCGGAAGAGAGCATCAGGCTTCACATTTTTAGACCCAGGACGGTAGGAAATGGTAAAGTTGAATCTTGTAAACTGGAGGTCCCACCGGTCCTACCTTGAGTTGAGGCGCAGGGCTGAACGGAGATATTCCAAGTTATGGTCGGTCCAGACCAAGAATGGCTGTTCTGCTCCTTCCAGCCAGTTCCTCCACTCCTCCAATGCCATCTTCACCACCTGGAGTTCTCGGTTGCCAACATCGTAGTTCCTCTCAGCAGGATTGAGACGATTGGACAGGAAGGCACAGGGATGAAGCTTCTGGTCAGATCGCTGGGACATGATGGCCCCCACTCCAACATCCGAAGCATCCACTTCCACCACAAATTGACGCAAGGGGTCCGGATGGATGAGGATGGGTGCTGAGGTGAACCGATGCTTCAGATCCACAAAAGCTTTGTCGACAGCTAGAGACCATTTGAACGGTACCTTGGGGGAGGTGAGTGCTGAGAGGGGGGGCGCAAGGGTGCTGTAATACCAAATTAAACGGTGGTAGAAGTTTGCAAACCCAAGAAACTGTTGCAACTAAACCCTGGATGTTGGTTGAGGCTAATCCACCACTGCTTTCACCTTTCCATGATCCTTCTGAACATTGCCCTCAATGACATATCCCAGAATGGTGATATAAGCGCAGTGGAGCTCACACTTCTCAGCTTTCACGAACAATTGGTTCTCCAGGAGGCGCTGAAGAACCTGTCTGACATGGAGTACATGTTCTTGGGCAGATCGGGAAAATAATTGGATGTTGTCCAGGTAGATGCACACAAACCGGTTTAGCATGTCCCGAAGCACATCATTGGCCAAAGCCTGGAAGACAGCGTTGGTGGCCAGTTCGTACTATCAAGGCACAAGGCGAGACGCAAATGCAGACACAGGTGGCAGATGGTTGGAGTTTTACAATGTTTATTAATCCAAAAGGGGTAGGCAAGAGAATGGTTGTGGACAGGCAAAAGGTGAAAACCAGATCAGAGTCCAGGAGGTACAGAGTAGCACACTGGCTCGTGGTCAAGGCAGACAGGCTCGTGGTCAAGGCAGGCAGAATGGTCAGGCAGGCGGGTACAAAAAAAATGCAAAAAGCAGGAGAATGTGGAAACCGCTGGTTGACTTGGAAACATACAAGACAAACTTGCACAGAGACAGGAAGCACAGGGATAAATACGCTGGGGAAAATAAGCGACACCTGGAGATGGGGGGGAGACAATCACAAGGACAGGTGAAACAGATCCGGGCGTGACAAGATCAGTTAACATTTAGTAACCTGTTTCACTGATTCAAGTATAGATTTGTTACCGTGCCTTGCAAAAGTATTCATCCCCCTTGCCGTTTTTCCTATTTTTTTGCATTACAATCTGTAATTTAAATTGATTTTTATTTGGATTTCATGTAATGGACATACACAAAATAGTCCAAATGTGTGAAGTAAAATTTTTCAAATTAGTTAAAAAAAATGCAAAATAATAAAAACTGAAAAGTGGTGCGTGCATATGTATTCACCCCCTTTGCTATGAAGCCCTTAAATAACATCTGGTGCAACCAATTACCTTCAGAAGTCACATAATTAGTTAAATAAAGTCCACCTGTGTGCAATCTAAGTGTCACATGATCTGTCACATGATCTCAGTATACATACACCTGTTCTGAAAGGCCACAGAGTCTGCAACACCACTAAGCAAGGGGCACCACCAAGCAAGCGGCACCATGAAGACCAAGGAGCTCTCCAAACAGGTCAGGGACAAAGTTGTGGAGAAGTACAGATCAGGGTTGGTTTATAAAAAAAAGATCTGAAACTTTTAACATCCCACGGAGCACCATTAAATCCATTATAAAAAATGGAAAGAATATGGCACCACAACAAACCTGCCAAGAGATGGCCGCCCACCAAAACTCAATCACAGAGGCAACAAAGAGGCCAAAGATAAACCTGAAGGAGCTGCAACGCTCCACAGCGGAGATTGGAGTATCTGTCCATAGGACGACTTTAAGCCGTACACTCCACAGAGCTGGGGTTTATGGAAGAGTGACCAGAAAAAAGCCATTGCTTAAAGAAAAAAATAAGCAAACACGTTTGGTGTTCACCAAAAGGCATGGGGGAGACTCCCCAAACATATGGAAGAAGGTACTCTGGTCAGAGAAGACTAAAATTCAACTTTTTGGCCATCAAGGAAAACGCTATGTCTGGCGCAAACCCAACTCCTCTCATCACCCCGAGAACCCCATCCCCACAGTGTTTTTCATCGGCAGGAACGGGGGAAACTGGTCAGAATTTAAGGAATGATAGATGGCACTAAATATAGGGAAATTATTCAGGGAAACCTATTTCTGTGTTCCAGAGACTTGAGACTGGGACGGAGGTTCACCTTCCAGCAGGACAATGACCTTAAGAATACTGCTAAAGCAACACTCGAGTTGTTTAAGGGCAAACATTTAAGTGTCTTGGAATTGTCTAGTCAAAGCCCAGACCTCAATCCAATTGAGAATCTGTGGTATGACTTAAAGATTGCTGAACACCAGCGGAACCCATACAACTTGAAGGAGCTGGAGCAGTTTTGCCTTGAAGAAGGGCAAAAATCCCAGTGGCTAGATGTGCCAAGCTTATAGAGACATACCCAAAGAGACCTGCAGCTGCATTTGCTGAAAAAGGTGGCTCTACAAAGTATTGACTTTGGAGGCGTGAATAGTTATGGGTTTTTTGGAGGGGTGAATAGTTATGTTTTTTTTGTCTTATTTCTTGTTTGTTTCACAATAAAAAAATATTTCCATCTTCAAAGTGGTAGGCATGTTGTGTAAATCAAATGATACAAATCCCCCCAAAGATCTATTTTAATTCCAGGTTGTAAGGCAACAAAATAGTAAAAATGCCAAGGCGGGTGAATACTTTTGCAACCACTTATCCAAGATCAATTAAGAGGTAGTTAGTAACCCAAGCTCATCCGTGTTTGGATCTCTTCCTGCTTGGTGCTCCCATAGTTGAGTTGGATCATATGACATCGTTGGCCAGTCCCTCTGATCAGGACCTAGCTGTGATCTGTGATGATATAGGTCAAAGGTAATCTGTTAGTCATGTGAAGTTCTGGACAGCTCTCGTGTCAGTAGTTAACAGGTCGTGGAGTGTCCTGTAGATTCTGGAGTCATAATATGCACTCCTATCAACTAGTGAACAGCTGGCATGAGAACATATGATGGAAGTATACAAGAGTCACACTGTTTACTAGTTGACATGAGACCTTCTGAGCATGAGAGCAATCTGAGCCTGCGTCTAATTTACAGTCTTAAGCTTACCATATGCTTCCCAGTCAAAACAGTTCATGCTGAACACGACATTTTGTGACGTTCTAGTTCGTTTTTCTGTTCGGAAGCGTTCAGAAGTTTATTTTTAGGCAGTTCGCGGCACGCACATTTTTTTTGAGGTAAGACAAATTTTGGTAGCCAAAGTTTTCGCCCTTTCGTCTGTGATTGATCAAAAGTAGGGATTCTTCAATTTAGTATTTGTTGTCATTCAACAACAGACTACTAGTTTTCATGCACGTTTTTACTTGAGAAATTCTGCACCAAACATCTTAGATGTAAAATTTGCAACGAAGACCTCCTCTACAAAAACTTCTAAATTAATGACAGATTTCTTGATTTATCTTAGATTGATAGACTATTTTAAGGAAGTGTTACTGTATTATTGCTACGGCATCTCAAGAGGGACAAACAGTAATATTGCTGCTTTTTTCTTGTTTTTCAAGCAAATGTATTTAAGGGAGAATGCCAGTTTCCTCTAGTTATACAGCCCTTTTTGGTCTTAATTTAAGGTTAGGGTTAGGCATACGGTTAGCAGTGCAGTTAAGGCTAGCATTAAGGTTTGGTTTAAAATCACATTTTAAGAAGAGAAATTGTAGAAATGGGAGGGGTTTATGACTTTGTGACTGTAGTAACTAGTGACAACTGACTACACGAGGCACAGACATTCAAATCAAATAAAAAGTTATTTGTTATATGCACCGAATACAACTGGTGTAGACTTTACCGTGAAATGTTTGCTTACAAGCCCTTTCCAATGATGCAGAGTTAAAAAATAATAATACAATTAAAAATTCAACATTTACACATGAGGAGTAAAATAAAATACATAAGAATGGAGCTATATATAGGGAGTACCAGTACCAGATCAATGTGCAGAGGTTTGAGGTATTTGAGGTAGATATGTACCAGAAGGAAAGGTAAAGTGACTAAGCATCAAAATAGATAAGAGTAAAATAAAGAACAGAGTAGCAGTAGCAAATGATGAGTGTAAAAGTGTGTGTGTGTGTGTGTGTGTGTGTGTGTATGTATGTGTGTTTTTGTTGTGTCGGTATGCTGTGTGTCGTGTGTGTGTGCATATGTAGTGTATGTGAATGTGTGTGTGTTTTGTGTGAGAGTGTCAATGTAGTGAGTAAGTGTGTATTTGGTGTTTGGTATATACTGTACAAAATATGATATCTAAAACCTAAAAGGGTTCTTCAGTTGTACCCATAGGAGAACCCATTTTGGTCCCTTTCCACAGAGTGTTCTACATGGCCACCCAAAATGGTTTTACCTGGAACCAAAAAGGGTTCAGCCTGGAGTCAAAAAGGGTTCCCTGATCAGGACAGCTGAAGAACTCTATTGGAACCCTTTTTTCTAAGAGTGTAGTCTAGAGACTGCTCTAGGGTTCAGTGCAAGATAGAGTGTGCAGATAATTCTGCTAAGAGCAAACCAAACCTAGCATGTGGATGTCTTTAGGAGTTTGGGCAAGCTAACTGAATGGCCCCTAACATTTTAAAAGCTCCATTTAGATTTAGATGTTTATTTAGATTAAGAGCTTTTGCCCAGGAAGTAAATAAATTGAAACCGTCTGGTAAACTCAATTTCCAACCTTCCTCATGTAAGTGATGAATGAGAGTTGGATTCAATCAGATCAAGCGTTAATCGGCGATAGCCGACACCCACATTGCTAATGTTTTACTGCGTTGGAGCTGTCAAATTAGTGAGTAGCTCCTCTTGACCATTGTCATGAAGACACAGTCTTGATCGTTGTCACAAAGCCAACTTGAGTTAGAAGTTCAGAACAAGAAAGTGTAGGCTACATAAAAATAATGATAGAAATTCTCATTTCATTTAATGATTTTCAATCAGCCTAATGGAGGTGTAGATTACTTCTCACATTCCAGTGTTCAAAGGCTGCCTGGGAATTATTTTAATGCAACTCTGTGCAGCCAATGACAATGTCCGCTTTAGGTATAATGTCAAGAGACGCTTGTGGATTTGACAGCTCTAACTCAGTTCCACCAACCACTATGCAGAGGTCGGATAAAGTGGATCTGATTGAATAAAGCCCTAACTGTCTGGTTGTGAAGTAGACAAAGTACAACGGAGACAAAAAAAAAAGTCATAAAATATATTTATTCAACTGATAAAACTTCCACTTCCTGGGAGTAAGTCTTGCTGTTTTTGGGTGGCCCTTTAATTTGTGCTTTGCATAAGACTTTTAAACTCAATTTCATTATCAAATACAGTCATCTGTTTTTGACAGACATGATTCATAATTTCACTTGCATTCAACATTTTTTTTTTTAAATTAGCATGATTCTGTGGTCCCAAAGTTAAAGGTGACCCTTCGTCATTAGTAATCTGGCCTAAAAGGACCTGACACCCCACTAACACTACAAAGCTTATCAGTTGGCGGGTTGATTCTTCCTTGGCTGTAGTGCCCTATGGCATCGCACAAGGCGACTGTGCGTTTGAAACCTTACAACACAATACATAGGGGCTTGCAAAACAATGCTTAGACGGATATTCCATTACACAATTCATAATGTCTGAAAAGGGTCATAACCTAACCCTCCTGTTGTCATGTCATCAAGACAATACTACAAGTATAGAGGAGCTTTCAGTTGCAAAACACAAGTCAGGAATCACTTAAATATTGAAAAAATAAATCCATTAATATTGCTAATAACACCAAGAGGAACAAACAAATAAAACAAATGATTGAAGATGAGGCTTTGCTATAAAAACACAGGAATGCAAAGTCATTGTCATGACAGAGCACAATAGCTAACAGTTTGTAGCTGTAACCTCCAATTATGTGTGTGTGCTTGTATGTATGTCAATGTGTGTCTGTATATTGTGTATGCACTGTAGGCATGCTAAGTATGAAAATCAATGAGCAGGTCAATGACTGTAGGCCTGTGTGTGTGTGTGTGTGTTCCAGAGGAGGATGTTCTGGTTCAATTGGGTGTGATGGAAGTGACCACTGTGTTTCATTAAGCTGCCGTGATCCTGAGGCAGGCAGTCAATCAGAGATTAAAGACAGACTGGCAGTGTGTGTGTGTGTGTGTGTGTGTGTGTGTGTGTGTGTGTGTGTGTGGCCCTACTCACAGATGGTGAAGCAGTTTCATCCACCCCAGGCCTGCCACTGACTGCTAGTCAGGTCTGCTTGTCTTTCTCCAACTGAATCATCCATTACTTGATCCCAGCTACATTTCTATAGTCTTAGCCTCTTCGCAAGCTTTGTTTGTTTGTTGACACATCCTCTCTATCTATCTATGAAAAACTACAGAGCCCAGTAGCTGTCTACAACATTGGCACCGCAGGCGAAATCCCGGTAAATCTGTCACATTATAGCCACCACTGTGGAGTGCTTCTCTTGTGAAGTACATCAGGGCTTCTCTGGCTTGTTATCACTCAAGAGAGGAGAGGGGATACAAAAAAGGTCAATGCCTCAACTGTTTCCTCTTACCACGTCACATCACAGCAGGGCAACCCTGCACTGGTAGGAATGGGGAGACAGGAAAGGAGGGATTTCATCCTTCTAAAAAATGTAAGGGCAGACATACAGTACATGTGCTCTGAGTCTTACTGCAGGGGAGGCACGCCTGGGTGTCTCACTAAGCAGGGGAGGGGATTGGGGGGGCAGGGGGATTTATTTGAAGGATGCACGCACAGCGCGGCCCTTGAGGGGCTGAGGGGGGCGGTAGTTGTCCACCATGCAGCAGGCGGCCTCGCCCTCTCCAGAGAAAAGCAGGCTCCGGAATTTGCCCATCTGTCAGAGGAGAAAGGAGAGAGAGGAGATAGAGTTATACTCCTTACCTCCTGTCCCTGTCACTCACCCCAATACATCTCCAGTCATACAGTTGGTAGCCTTCATTAAGTAAAGCAAAGGTTGTGTGGGACTTCTCTATTTAAATGATTTTCCTAAACAGTGATTCATGGAATTAAGCTTAGTGTCTTTCTGTTGATGCCTTAAGTCTGACAAAGAGATTGAGGTCACAAATGAGAAGTACAGTCAAATGACCCATCTAAGAGATTTGCCATTCATTTTGGCCAATAAATTAGTAAGAGGTCACAAGTTCGTGGCTACAGCCATTGGACATACTGTAAAGTACATAGTGCAACCCCTGAAACAAGTCTCTTATTTTTCACCCTCAGGGATTGACATTTGATCACGGGAGACAAGTAAGTTCTTATTAAACTAATATCCACCCAAATATTCTAATCTTCAAGTAGCTTCTAATAGTGCGTCATTAGCTACTGATAAACACTTAATACAATGTTCCTTCTTCTGAAGTGTTTCTGTTACCATTCATGATATTTACTGTATGAATAATTTATTTTATATTATATCTTATGTCTCTGCCTGGTACGGCACCCCCTCTAAAGCCTATGTGTACATTTCCCTGTTCACCCTTGAGACGCCCAGGCAAAGGTATAAAATAAACATTTGACTGGGCAGTGTTACATGGTCACAAGTGAGTCAAGCCACAAGGGCAGGGTTTAGAGAAGACGTGGGCTGCCATTTTACAGGAACTCTCAACATGACTATGCTTGTATGAAAATGTGTGGGTTGAGGTTGATGTAGGAGCATTTTCAAGTCCACTGGAAATAAACAGACCTCCCACATACTACTTTATTTTTTTGGCCAACAGAACGTCCAGCTGGACAGGCACATAGGAATCTTTTCAGTTTTGGTGGAGAACCGGGAACGACCTCAATGACCTGGAATGACGTGTCCCATTACTCTAAAATAGGAGAAAAGACTGCAGAAATAGCAGCTATATGCTTCTCAACTATCAAATCTTCTTATCTACAACACATTATAGTTGTCAAGCAGACTCTTTAATCAAGGAAGAGATTAAGAAAGGAGGCTATTCCAGACTATTGGAACAAAGCCAGTATACTGTAGCTGCAGAGTGTAAATTCAATCCCTTACTACTCAATGAGGTCGTGACCTATCATACCTGGGCAGGGCTGACGCTGATTGACTCCTTGCAGACGATCCAGGTGACACTCTCCAGCAGAGGAGGTGTGGTCAGGGAGCCGTCGTAAGTCCAGTAGTCTAGGGACTTGGGGAGCAGGATGGTGGGGTCAAAATTCTCGAAAGAGGTCTGCTTGCCCTGTAAACAAAGAGGGAGGCAAATGACAAGTTTACATCAGCAGGTCAGGGATTGGCTCAGAGAATGACAGGTTCCATGCTAGCAGTAGCACCACTTACAATGCTTGCTCCAGATAGACTTACCTTGGCTTTAATGGCATCAAAAGCATCAAGGACCTTCTGAAGATTGGCATTTTCATTTCCAACCTAATGAGACAAATTCAACACACATAAACGGCAAATAATAATGATAATTTGACCAAAATATTGCGCTTGAAAACATATTTATATTATCTTTACCTAAAAATCCAAGTCAAAACAATTGAAGGTATACAGCAAAATGGCTGAGTCCATTGCTACACACCTGGAGGAAGACTCCTACAACAGCAAGGCCATCAGACTTGCTAGCAGCATCACCAAAGCTGGGGTACTTGGTGTTCCAGTGTACCAGGTGGAGCTAAAATAAAGAAATAGGACACAAGCAGTGAGCAACCCTAGGGAGTATTTTCTTACCACTAGGCCTTGGGTCTTTTGTACAGTGGGGTTTAGGGGTTTAGACCAATTTGGAAGTTGCATGGCTGAGGCTTTTTGCTGAATTACACAATATTTATTGAAAAGCAGGGTTTAAGTCAATTCCCTTTCAGCAAAGTCAATTCATGAAATAAATTGATATTCAATTCACGAATTGGCAGAAATTCCTCATTGAATGTCAAGCGAACATTTTCACTCCATGAACTGAAAGTTCACTGACCCTTATAAGTCATTTATGAAAAAAACTAAAAGAAACATATTGATGGCTTGCCAAATACTGTGGGTTGCACTACTAATGCATACCATTCACACTTGTGTTGAAACTAAGGGATTCAAATCAAGTGTGTGACCAGTGTCAGTACCTCGGCAGCATACTTGGTCCCGGCCACGGTATGCTCAGAACCCCTGTCGTCGCTGGCGCCCCAGTGGAAGTGGAACTGCTTTAGCCTGTACGTCCCTGAAATGGGCCCCCCTGTCAGAGCTGCCAACCGAACACAGAAAACAAAGACATAAACACGTATAAGTGCAATGGGTCAACCTGTTATGTGGCCCGAGTTAGTACTACCTAACACCAGTTTAAGTCCACTTTGTATAATGGTACTACAAGACTTGCATGTACAAAACACATGAGATGTTCACATTTTGAACAGGATCCTTATGCTTTCATAATAAGATTTCAAAATACACCATGTTCCTTTTTTTTACTGAGATAACATTTTAATCTTTGGTCCATGATGAAAATGTGTCACAAGACACAATGCGATGAGTTGTCTTGATGGGTATAATGTGGACAGACATACAGACAGACGTCATGCCAGAACGATATTAAGAGAGCAATGCAAAAGCCGCTCGTGTCCCTGCCATCCCCACCTCTCCCCCACACTAGCACACAGACACAGACTTCCTGTTTGATGGAAGAAGCAGACTCAGTTCCTGTTGCGTAATCCAGACCGAAAATCAGCAAACCCAAGGTCAGCTTAAAATACTTTCCAGGTATTGTTCCTTTGACACAGTCATCTATTTATACCAATTTAGTGGCGGCAGGTAATCCTTGACTAATTAGTCTATTCCCATCTCACGTGATGTCACAGTTGATGCTGACCGAATAGGCTATAGCCTATAGGTTCTCTTTGAAAATTATTTTGAGGACACGATTTACAATAGTTGGTTCTGCTTAATAAGAAGGTGGAGACTTTTCTGACAAGTAGCAGAGGGTGTGAGTGTGTGAGTGTATACAGGTTTCTGATACAGGATTACATTAGGAGACTGACATTGACCACACCCTGTGGGTAGATTTAGACTATAGCTATGATGGCGTAATTTCCAATGTAGGTCTACACACAGACAGGTATGACTAACAGTCATTTGTTCTTTCAGGCATAAGCTTATATTTGTGTTTGAATATGAACTTGGCATTCAATTTAAATGAGCTTCCATTACGTTAACACAATAAACATGAAACATTTACCCTGTAAGCACTAAGGCGATCATAAATAGAGGATTACCAATTCAATATCAATAAACCCCCCTGACATATAGGCCTAATGCTGCATATAATAAAATGCTAGGATCACATGCCATCAGGGATTACAGAGACAATAGAATCTCTTGTGTAACAAATCACAGGAATATAAAAATGCTACACCATACATTAAGATTCAGATTAAGTAGTTTCTACATTTCTTACAGCAATATTTTATAAATATGAATTTGATATTATTATTTTTTTTCTGGATTTTGTCATTACATTTTTGCACTGTATTAGGCAATAGCCTATTTTTTTAATCGAATTATAATGACAGCAGAACTAGTAAAATATCATCATGTTTTACTTAGTTACTAAAAACATTTCCATTCACTCCTGACACATTAATGGTTAACCAGACTCAGTCCTATTTGCATAAACTGACCTTCGCCTTTTTTTTGCGCTAATAATCGCTCTTCCAGTCTAAAGGTCTAGCGTGCAGGGGAAGGTTTGTGAGGGGTTGCGTTACCAATTCCATGACATACTATTGTTTTCATGCCATAGTGTGTGTGGGTAGTGAACGAATACAGTCTCATCCAGCCATATTCCATGCCCATAATATTTGTTACTTTGTAAATGTATGAATTGTTAATATTAAAGAAGTGCACAAAGTATCCACAACTATAAGGTACCATTTCGAGACACCTGTCATGACGCATGCTTAATGATTGACACTAACTTGAGTTGTCGTTGTCGTCGGTGTAGGTCACTTGAAAGGAATGTCCGTTGTTGAGAATGTCAATGGAGGTGGAAGGGTCGTACTTCAAAGTGAGCGCCTTCAAGGCTGCGTCGAAGGCAGCCTCCCCAGGTACGATGTCAATGGGAGACTGGCGGGGTCCGTTGGCAATTGGGAAGCCTTCACACCATTTGTCGGGTCCTAGAATGACAGTGGGGACATTGCAGTTGAAGATAATATTTCAGTATCTGTCAAAAATGTAGCCTACGTAAATGATTGCTTTCCATTGACATTGAAAATATTTTTGATCAACTTGCAGCTTGCTGTAACCGGGTGAGATTGTTATGACGCACCGTAGCCTAATAGCAATGTCAAAGACGGATACATTAAAATACATGTAGACAATGATTAATCAATGCATGGCCGTTGTCTTTTCATTCATTCATCCGAGAGTATATGCTGTACTACAGGTTCCTTTTAATGTCATGATAAGAACAGAGCACAAGCGCCTCACCATTGTCCGGTGCGTATCCCCATGCATGAGACATTGTTACTATTTGGGTATTTCTGGGTATCTATTGCTGTAAATCTCCCAAAATTGCGTCGCTCCCGAGTGCAAACAGCCAGTGTTCTCCACTTGACAACTGTCAGAGTTTATATAGGCTCCCTGTGGATTGCGTGTAGGAGAGGAGGAGTTAGATGCACAATCGATGAGCCCAGATTCTCTCTCTCTCTCTCTGTGTGTGTGTATGTGCGTGCGCGTGCGCGCGCGGCACCACAGATCCTGTGAGTTGTCGCTTAGCTCTACGTCCAGCGCTCCTTCATCCAAATAATTTGCCACTGGAAGGCGCGACACAAACTGTATGGATATTCCCGAGCAGTACCATGTGCAATAACTCTTTGATGTTGCGCCTTCCACTTCCTAAACTCGAACGCTACAATTGCATTTTGAGTACATACACTCAGGGGGAGAGGGGGGAACTCACGAGTCCCTTTCTTCCCTTCCCTTTTAATAATGAACCTGACTAAAATTGTACAAATAATAAATATAAAACAATATTGAGCGTTTAGGATATGTGGTATTCACGGACTTTAGGACGAATTATTTATTGCATAGAGCAGATGGAATCATTGTGTATTATTGTCTTAGGTAGATTTTTTAAATTTACACCTAGCCCCAGGGCTACGGTAGTATATAATTAATTGTATTAGACTATTGATACCGTTTAGGCTTAGGTTATGACATTTTGCCTAGACTGAGAACAGTTAAGTGTCTGTCTGTCTGTCTGTCTGTCTGTCTGTCTGTCTGTCTGTCTGTCTGTCTGTCTGTCTGTCTGTCTCTGTCTGTCTGTCTCCTAGTTTTTCTTTAATATTATAAACAGACTAACATATTTTCTAATATGCTGATAGTGCAAAAACCCACCCCCATAATGGCGTTGCTTAAAACCCCTTAATAAAAGTGAAAGGCTTCACACTGGGCACACATAGGTTAAATCAATGTTGTTTCCACGTCATTTCGTTGACCAATGTGGAATAAACTTTGAATTGACTTCTGTGCCCGGTGGGTTAACTCCGCCACTGAGAATACAAAACATTAAGGCCACCTGCGCTTTCCATTACATTGGCCAGGTGAATGCAGGTGAAAACTATGATCCCTTATTGATGTCACTTGTTAAATCCATTCATTCTGTGTAGATGAAGGGGAGGAGACAGGTTAAAGGTGTTGCTAATGTTTGGTATTCTCAGAGTACGCTCACCGACTCTTATGAAAGTGTATCAGAGGCAATACGTTGCTGCCATCTGGCGGTCATAACGAGAAAGCAACTATTTTTGTAGCTGCTGCCAGTAAACTGTCTTTCTTGTTAGCCGAAAACTGCAACCTCATCTGCATCAAAGGGAATGCGAACGGTAAAATAATGATTTGATAATGTCCTCAGATAAAATACATGTATTGCATAAAGGCTGTAGAATAACAGCATGAGGCAAAGCAAATGGAGCATAGCATTTCTACATAACACCGATCAGAGTACATCACTGGGACCAAGCTTCCTTGCCTGCAGACATTACTAGTGCCTCCTGTTCAGCAGTTTTATGGGTGTCAATGTAAATAGTCCGGGTGGCCATTTTATTAATTGTTCAGCAGTTTTATGGTTTAGGGGTAGCTGTTAAGGAGCCCTTTGGTCCTAGACTCCTGTACCGCTTGCCGTGCAGTAGCAGAGAGAACAGTCTATGACTTGGGACGGACACAAATAAAACATGTTTTCTGCTACTAAGATCAGTGAAATGTAGGCTAAACTGACAACGGAGTGAAGAGCAGAAATCTCAACTAGCAAGCAAGTCGCAGCAATGAAGAATTGAGTGTGTTGAGTGTGCGCGTTCACGCAAAGGTGGGAGGGGTGATTCTGGCAGGGGGGAGTCCTGTTCTCCCTGTATATAGCCTCGTTGTTATTTTATTGTGTTAGGTTTTATTATTTTACTTAAGTTTATTTGGTAAATATTTTCTTATATCTTTCTTGAACCGCATTGTTGGTTAAGGGCTTGTAAGTAAGCATTTCACGGTAAGGTTACACCTGTTGTATTCAGACATGTGACAAATAAAGTTATATTTTAATACATTTGATTGTGTACTCCTTCTTTAACCCAGCGCTGATTCAGCACGGATAGCGTTGAAATCGAGCGCATCATGGGGGCGTTTCAATCTGTTGTCCTCAGGAGCACTGATTGGTTCAGAATTTAAGTCGCATCTAAATTGCGTCAAGCTCCGTTGCTTCAACACGTTTTACATTTGCTGATAGTCGTCCACTTCTTGAGGTTTGTATATTTTGTTATTATTCTTCGAGTTTATCTAGTTATGTGGATTCACATATTGAACGCACGTGATGTTACTGTATTTTCTTGTATATTGTGTCAACATAAACTAATAAACGGTATGATCACAACGGGTCGGTCTGAGCAAGCTTAGCCACCTCTACTTAGCTACCTTGCTAACAGCATACATTTGTTCTCATAGGTAATCATGGCGAAGAATAAACAAAAAGGCAAAAAGCAGCAGAATGTTTTCCGAGTGACCAACAAACAGACAAAACAAAAGAATAAGGCAAAACCTGTCACTTCAACTCTCAAACACGTAAGTGGAAAATGCTAGCTAACTACCATCTTAGTTAGCCAACTATTTAGCTAATAGGCTTCACACAGTAGGGTGTCCAATCAACGCATCTTTTGAACAATGAGTAAACCAATGAAGAAAACCAATGGTCCAAACCTCATGTCTCTATCATAATCCGTTAGTTATTGGAGTTTTACCGTTGTAGGTAGGATGGTCAAAATTAGGGCGACTAAATCAATGGAGGCCAGAGGATAAAAAGTGGTCAGTAGGAAAGTTGCATCATGTCAACGAGGCTGGATTCTGTGCAAGAATTAGAGCTGCAATATTGATATTTTTGTCTGACCAGACCACGTTCACAGATCAGATCTATAACTCACATGTATTTCTAATTGAAGTCAAGTGTAAAGCGGTATATCTGTTGTATGTTACAATTTCTATGCTTCCCATGCTTAAATTTAGTTTTTGCGTTTTTTACTTTCAGTGTCGTAAGCGTTTCAAACAGGTGAAAATACAATATTTTTGGTTATGGAAAATATTTCAGTGGTTTAGATGGTACAATGACTCTTGTTTTGTCACGAACAGAAATTAGGCGAACTATTTAGAATTTTAGCAACCAGGAAATGGCGGAGCGATTTCTGCATAGTGCATCTTTAAGGTTACTGGCGACCTAACGCTTACAGGCTCACTTTGCATTTGACCTTTTTATCGTTCTTCTCGAATCCGCAGGACATAAAACAATTGAGGTAAGATGGATATCGATTTTGAGACATGACATGTAGTATTTGTGTGCTTTTCATATTATTTTTAAAATAGTTGTTTTTCCTAGATCTCACAAACAAGTTATGTCTGTGAAATGTCAACGGAGCACTGAGCATATACCCAACTTATTTTGAAAGTCTTTCACATTCATATCAGCTCTTTTCATGCAAATTTAGCTTTTTGAGACCAGCGGAAACAACTTTTAAGATGACAACGGTAAAATGTAAAATCCTAAGAAGTTGTTACGAGAAACCTGCACCACTATGTCAACAAAGTTTGGTGCTTATTATCGGATATATTACCGTAAAATTTCAATTAATTGCGGACTCTCAAATAGCCACTGGTCCATTTTTAATACCTGGACAACGGCACGCATTGCACAACATCGGGTCTAAATGAATTGTTTACGAGTTTACCATGAATTGTTTATGACAGGGCTGTCACTCATTTTATGGAGGGCCTAGTGTCTGCGTCTTATTTGTTCAATTAAGACCTAGACAACCAGGTGAGGGAGTTCTTTACTAATTATTGGCCTTAATTCATCAATCAAGTACAAGTGAGGACCAACATGTTGTTTACGAGGTTTAATGTTTGATTTGTTACATTAAATAATTCAGTAATGAATCCCAAAAATATGGCGTTTTTATCGCCAGTAAGAAGCTTTTGGCTGCTGACAGATGAGAACTACTAGCTAACTGGCAAGCGGAAAAACAGTCAACAACTTCAGGACAGACTCCCATAAATTGGCAGATTGCCATCTTGTGGCGAAAGTAAGAACTGCATTTTTAAAAACAGGCATACTAAGACATAAGAAATGTGACAGTGTGTAAATGCCAACACAATAGTTCAGGAAATTAAGAAATTGATTAAAATACTGAAAGTGAATGGTGGAATTAAACAATTAACTATGCAAATTAGCAAAAGATGTGTGCCGTAGAAAAATAGATGCCTTGCTCATATAGAATCCTGTCTCTAGAGCTGTGTTCACATTGGCTCTTTGAAGTGACTCAAATTCTATTTATTTCCATATCTGATTCGACTGTTAATTTTCCCGGAGTCTGAACAGCCACAAAGCACATGGAATCGGATATGATGGCGCCGGAAGAGATGCCTGCCGTTCTATGTGCTCCTAACCAATTGTGCTATCGTGTTATGTTTTTTTTCCTGCGTTATTTGTTGTTATTTGTTACTTTTTTTGTACATAATGTTTTTGCTACTGTCTCTTATGACAGAAAAGAGCTTCTGGATATCAGGACAGTGATTACTCACCTCGTACTGGACAAATATTTTTTTTTTTATGAGTCGGACGTGAGGGATTTACTTCAGGCACCCGGCAAGGCCCAAATCTCCATCATTCGCGTGAAGAAGAGACGGCAATATTGGAGACGCAGGTCGGGGTGCCTTGTAAGGATCTGACAGCGAGTGAGTAATCTCCCTCTACCACCAGTCCTATTAGCCAACATGCAATCATTGGATCACAAATGGATGAGCTCCGATCACGACTTTCCTACCAAAGGGACATTAAAAACTAGGGACGCACCGATATGACATTTTTGTCCGATACCGATATTCAATATTTTCCTTGCCAAAAAACAGAGACCGATAACCGATATTATACGTTTTTTGCCGCCTTTTAAGCATTCTAGTACAATTAAATAGTTGAAACACACACTGACCAAAAGTTACTTTGTTGGCATTTACGCGTTCCCCTTTACCAGTAAAATATAATCAAAACCTATTTCTTTCACTTACTTGCAGTGCTGTTTCGTTGTTCATTTATTTTCATTCTCAACCAGGATTTCACAATTTTTATAAATTATTTTATTTAACCTTTATTTAACCAGGTAGGCTAGTTGAGAACAAGTTCTCATTTACAACTGCGACCTGGCCAAGATAAAGCATAGCAGTGTGAACAGACAGCAACACAGAGTTACACATAGAGTAAACGATAAACAAGTCAATAACACAGTATAATTTTTTTTTATACATAATTAAGTCTATATACATTGTGTGCAAAAGGCATGAGGAGGTAGGCGAATAATTACAATTTAGCAGATTAACACTGGAGTGATCAGATGGTCATGTGCAGGTAGAGATACTGGTGTGCAAAAGAGCAGAAAAGTAAATAAATAAAAACAGTATGGTGATGAGGTAGGTAAATTGGGTGGGCTATTTACCGATGGACTATGTACAGCTGCAGCGATCGGTTAGCTGCTCAGATAGCAGATGTTTAAAGTTGGTGAGGGAGATAAAAGTCTTCAACTTCAGCGATTTTTGCAATTCGTTCCAGTCACAGGCAGCAGAGAACTGGAAGGAAAGGTGGCCAAATGAGGTGTTGGCTTTAGGGATGATCAGTGAGATACATCTGCTGGAGCGTGTGCTACGGGTGGGTGTTGCCATCGTGACCAGTGAACTGAGATAAGGCGGAGCTTTACCTAGCATGGACTTGTAGATGACCTGGAGCCAGTGGGTCTGGCGACGAATATGTAGCAAGGGCCAGCCGACTAGAGCATACAGGTCGCAGAGGTGGGGGGTATAAGGTGCTTTAGTAACAAAACGGATGGCACTGTGATAAACTGCATCCAGTTTGCTGAGTAGGGTATTGGAAGCCATTTTGTAGATGCCATCGCCGAAGTCGAGGATCGGTAGGATAGTCAGTTTTACTAGGGTAAGTTTGGTGGCGTGAGTGAAGGAGGCTTTGTTGCGAAATAGAAAGCCGATTCTAGATTTGATTTTGGATTGGAGAGGTTTGATATGATTCTGCAACTACCATGCTTCACTGTAGGGATGGTGCCAGGTTTTCCCCAGATGAGACGCTTGGCATTCAGGCCAATGAGTTCAATCTTGGTTTCATAAGACCAGAGAATCTTGTTTCTCATGGTCTGAGAGTCCTTTAGGTACCTTTTGGCAAGCACCAAGCAGGCTGTCGTGTCTTTTTACTAAAGAATTGGCTTCTGTCTTGCCACTCTACCATAAATACCTTTTTTGTTGGAGTGCTGCATAGATGGTTGTCCTTCTGGAAGGTCTCTGCCATCTCCACAGTGGAACTCTAAAGCTCTGTCGCAGTGACCATCGGGTTCTTGGTCACCTCCTTGACCAATGCCCTTCTCCCCCGTTTGGCCAGGCGGCCAGCTCTAGGAAGAGTCTTGGTGGTTCCAAACTTCTTCCGTTTAAGAATGATGGAGGCCACTTTGTCCTTGGAGGCCACTTTGTCCTTGGAGGCCACTTTGTCCTTGGAGGCCACTTTGTCCTTGGAGGCCACTTTGTTCTTGGGGACCTTCAATGCTGCATGCATTTTTTGGTACCCTTCCCCAGAGCTGTGCCTCGACACAATCTTGTCTCATAGCGTTACAGACCATCCCTTCGACTTCATGGCATGGTTTTTGCTCTGACATGCACTGTCAACTGTGGAACCTTAATATAGACAGGTGTGTGCCTTTCCAAATCATGTCTAATCAATTGAATTTACCACGGGTGGAATCCAATCAAGTTGTAGAAACATCTCAAGGATGATCAATGGAAACAATGCAACTGATCTCAATTTCGAGTCTCATAGCAAGGGGTCTGAATACTTATGTAAATAAGGTATTTTTTAAAATAAGTTTGCAAACATGTCTAAATCTGTTTTCGCTTGTCATTATGGGGTATTATGTGTTTTTATTTAATCCATTTTAGAATAAGGTTGCAAAGTGGAAAATTTGAAGGTGTCTGAACACTTTTCGAATGCACTGTAAGGTAAAAAAAAAAAACGAAAGGTGGGTGGTTGGTATAACGCAAACGTCTAGCAATCCAAAGGTTGCGTGTTCAGTCATCACTGACAACTTTTAGAATGGTTGCTAATTAGCAACTTTGCAACTACTTAGCCTGTTAGCTTACCCTTTCCCTTAACCCTAACATTAACCCTTATAGCTAACCCTTTACCCTTAACTCCTAACCTTAACCCCTAACCTTAGTATTAGTTAGTGTTAGCCACCTAGCTAATGTTGGCTGCAACAGATTGGTATTTGTAACATATCACACATTTTACTAATTTGTAACATATTGTACAAATTGCAATTCTTAACACATCATACAACATGGATGATAGACATCCACAAATGAATACATATGAAACATAACATATCATACTAAATGTAGTGTCTCAGATTTACGTACAGAATAATACAAAATACTCTAGTTGGGGGATCAACTAGCTACGACAATGCTGTTTTTCAGGTTCCCTGACATTAGGTATAAGCATTTGTTGATGGTGTTTCTCTAATTAATCCCATTGGAGTCATAGCCTAGTTAGATTTTGACTGAATGCATTGAAAGTATTCACCCACAATGCCATAGTGTTCTTACCTTGTAAGTATTCAGCCTGCCACTGTCTCAAAATGCCAACTTTTCACTTGGCAAACTTTACTTGGTGATACTTTACTAAATATGGAATGCTCTGGTGTTGTATCTCCTGTGGCTAGTTGCCTGTTAAACCCTGACACTCAGCAAATGATCTGTGAAAAAAATGACATCAACAAGTCGGTGTCATCTCACCATTGTCCCTGAAGGTTAACTTAACCGTCTTGTATGTGTATTGTGCAAGGGTAGTATTTGACACAGTTGCTGACAACTGTTTTTTTTCCCACCTTTGTGCACAGATCAATAAAGTGAAGAATGAGAAGGTGGAGAACCTGAATAAAATATTTACAGAGGTCCAACTGGATGTCAGAAGTGTATCAAAATGCACTGCTCCGGTGCCCAGAAAGCCAACACCGGTAAGGTTAAACTGAGAATCAATGGATTAACTGGCAGTTGTGTGCTGAGTATCCTCCATCTGATGGTTGTTTTGATTGTCTTCCTTTATCTCTTCTCAAGTCTTTTTTTGTTTGTTTGTTTTTTATGTCAGGTTGTCCGTGAAGCACCGAAAGAGTCTGCGAATGTGGACGGCGCTGCCCAGTTGTTCTCTCAGCTATAGTGCGGATTGGCTGCATGAAATGAAATCTAGTTACAATTCGAACAGTCCACACTGCCCCAATAACTTGTGTAGAATGTAATATGACTATCATGATGACGATATGTAAATATGGTGATATATTTTTAAAAAAGTGTGCAGATATTCGAAGAATGTAAAGGATTAATTTGTTGAGAGGTTGACACATGCTGTAAAATGATAGATTCCCCGTTGGACACATCTGCCAAATATAATGATCAACAACCTTAAGGTGTCTGTTGCATGTATCTATGCTGATATTGATCTCTCTCCACAAGACTATGCTGCCAATGCTGAATGTCAGGGTCTTAGTGCCACACAATATTAAATATTTGTAGGTAGTTTTTATTGGATTTTATGAGATATTGTACTAATTATTAAGTTGTTCTTGGATAATCTACTGAATGATGCGTGGGTCTATTAGTAAATCACTCGTTCTTCTCCTTTTTAAAAAAACTTTGGGAGAACTACATCTCGGCGCAGCTTGCTGGCAGTGGCTGGTTTTATGTATGCTGGGCACATTCAGCGGTAGCCAGTTGGTGGTGCTTTACTGATGTGCTCCTGATTGCCTGTCTCTGTGGACAGACACCTGTGTGGAGGCTGTATTTATTCAGTCAGTAAGCATGGGGCTGTCACAAGACATACGTGTGCCTGGGAAATGCTGCAACTGAGATTACATTCGCATTTTACAGCTTGTAACATGCTTCTTTCTGTAAGCTGTTTTTCTGGAGGTGGTTATTGGTGAAATGATATGTAATGGCAGATGTTCAATATCATATTTTATATCCTGCGTTTCCAATCTCATTAGTCTTTTCAAGGCTTTAATTGTAAAAGTGTCACCACTTAGAATTTAGGTGCGAAGTAGAATATTCCTGAAATACACCCCCCCCCCCCCCCCACAACCACACTCCCAAAAAACTGACTGGTATGAGGTGAGTGGAACAGTGATACATGTTCTGAGCTTAGCTTAAACACTTTTCTGAACATTTAAATGAAGCTAAGGTGCCAGGACATTACATTTTCAGTGTAGGCCGGTATACATGCATTTGTGAGAGTGTAGCTGTTGTATTTAATACGGCAGAGGAAATGGTTCTCTTGGTTCTGAATGATTGGACACTGGGGTTAGTGTGACAGCTGCTACAGTGTAGAGGTTTCAGACTGGCCTTGGAGCCAGGTACATCCCATTGAGATTCCAGATGGAATAGCTGGAGACAGCAGGGTGGCACCATAATACCCTGGGGGAAGAGAATACATATCACACATGCATTTATATAGGACTGAAAAACACGATCACGCACACTATTACATTGACTTATGCAGTAGAAACCCTCCATCCAGCCACACTACAAAGCACAGTGTGAGTTTTATCTACACCCCACTAGGGTGAGAAAATCTCATGGGCGAAAGGGTTGTGCGGTAGCACAGGACATTGTACCTGGCCTGTCAATTCCGTTTCCACAGTAGGTGGCATCATTTCAAGCATGACTTGCTCTTCAAAAGGGGTCCTCGTGACAGGACCATAAAGTGGCAGAGAATTTTCGAAGAAAAAAGATTGTCTGAGTAAGATGGTCGCTGTCCACTGCCTGTTGGTGCTGAACCTCGAAATGGCGCTATTGATGCTATCAGTGGATCTAAAATAGCATGATTATTATATCGCTCATTCTACACATATCAATGTCACCATGACAGATGCAGTTTTTGACAACATGCCAGTATATCTTGAGTCGGCTTCCTTGATTCTGCTGTGGTACATTGTTCAAATTAACTTCTAAATTTGTGAAGTACAACAAATGTAGTTTGGCCTAGGATGTTATTTAGAGACTCATCAATTCTGCCCACTCAAAAAAGTTATATGAAGGCTATTACCTTTTTTTCCCGGCTTATTGCTGAAATGGCTGACAATACAAACTGCACAGTGCATTTTTAGATGCAGATACAGTATATCACCATAAAGTTAGCAGCTCAAAGCTTGAGATAATAAAAGTTACATTGAAAAGTATTGACTTAATCAACTATAAAGACAATTGCTTCTGAAGTACGTTCTTCTTGCCATTCTTTCTACATTTACTTAGTACTGACCACTGCATGTCATTCAAAAATGCAACTGCATTGGAAGAGTTATAATTAAAACAAAAAACTATTATTTAATCATCTGAATTTAGCCAGAGGACAAAATTAAAATATTTATCTACATATTGAAGTAAACAAGACATAACCCATCTGATTAATTGGGTGTGTCAGGAAGAAGATTGATTTAGGCCTAAGTCATTTCATCTAATTGTTTATTCCTAAATAAGAACCCAATGAGGAGCTCGGTATTCTTATGTCCACAAGGTGGTGCTATTAGAAGACTTAAGGGTTGTCCAACAACTCTGTGTGTCATGGTTGGGCTCAATTCCATAATTGATTTGAGAATGCCACATAAATTCCAATACAACTTTTGAATTTCAATTGAAATAGTAAATGGACACAGAATTGCAATTTGAATTAAAGGAAATATAATACAATTAATATAATACAATTCTATTCTATATTAGGTATAGTTTATACAAATATATACAACATATATTTGTGTGTCTGTGTCTGTCAGCGTAGTGTCCAGAGCATGGAGGCGCTACCAGGAGACAGGCCAGTACATCAGGAGACGTGGAGGAGGCCGTAGGAGGGCAACAACCCAGCAGCAGGACTGCTACATCCGCCTTTGTGCAAGGAGGAGCAGGAGGAGCACTGCCAGAGCCCTGCAAAATTACCTCCAGCAGGCCACAAATGTGCATGTGTCTGCTCAAACGGTCAGAAACAGACTCCATGAGGGTGGTATGAGGGCCCGACGTCCACAGGTGGGGGTTGTGCTTACAGCCCAACACCGTGCAGGACGTTTTTCATTTGCCAGAGAACACCAAGATTGGCAAATTCGCCACTGGCGCCCTGTGCTCTTCACAGATGAAAGAAGGCTCACACTGAGCACATGTGACAGACGTGACAGTCTGGAGACACCGTGGAGAACGTTCTGCTGCCTGCAACATCCTCCAGCATGACCGGTTTGGCGGTGGGTCAGTCATGGTGTGGGGTGGCATTTCTTTGGGGGGCCGCACAGCCCTCCATGTGCTCGCCAGAGGTAGCCTGACTGCCATTAGGTACCGAGATGAGATCCTCAGACCCCTTGTGAGACCATATGCTGGTGCGGTTTGCCCTGGGTTCCTCCTAATGCAAGACAATGCTAGACCTCATGTGGCTGGAGTGTTTCAGCAGTTCCTGCAAGAGGAAGGCATTGATACTATGGACTGGCCCGCCCATTCCCCAGGCCTGTATCCAATTGAGCACATCTGGGACATCATGTCTCGCTCCATCCACCAACGCCACGTTGCACCACAGACTGTCCAGGAGTTGGCGGATGCTTTAGTCCAGGTCTGGGAGGAGATCCCTCAGACCATCCGCCTCCTCATCAGGAGCATTCCCAGGCGTTGTAGGGAGGTCATACAGGCACGTGGAGGCCACACACACTACTGAGACTCATTTTGTCTTGTTTTAAGGACATTACATCAAAGTTGGATCAGCCTGTAGTGTGGTTTTCCAATTTAATTTTGAGTGTGACTCCAAATCCAGACCTCCATGGGTTGATAAATTTGATTTCCATTGATCATTTTTGTGTGATTTTGTTGTCAGCACATTCAACTATGTAAAGAAAAAAGTATTTAATAAGAATATTTCATTCATTCAAATCTAGGATGTGTTATTTTAGTGTTCCCTTTATTTTTTTGAGCAGTGTATATATTCTTTGGCATCTGGAACTGTGACCTCTCAGATTCAATGAAACTTATGACAGAGTGGAATTTATTGGAATCGGGTTGGAACTTGGAACCAACATCATTATTTTCTATTCGTTTCATTCTGAACAGAACCATCATTTTTTTTGTCCCGTTCCACTGTTCCGAACAGCAAAATACATTTTTCAACCGGTTCTAACACCAAAAAAATAACTGTTTATATTATTCCTTCCCGTTCCTTCTTAAACCTTTGAATTATACATTTTTTAAATGATTTTTTTTACATCTAGCTCGATATAAATTCCTTCACCAATCAGTGCTGGTAGAACAGCTTGCTATGGGAGCGGGAAAGCTATTTACATACATTGGACAGTGTAGAGTGCGAGATGCTATGGACATGTTGAAGGTGCGAGAGAGGGTGGAGGAGGAGGCTTGGCTTGAACCATTGGACATCTTGTTGTTATGAACTGACAGGCCCACATAATTATACCTACGGAGGAGCGTTGAATGTCTTTGAACTTGGACCAGAGCTAGCTAATAAGCTTGTGTGTAGAGCAGCACCAGAATGACCTTTTTGTAGTCAATAAATCCACTGTGAAACGTCGTAACTATAGTATCCTTTAACTAGCATTGAAAAAAAGTGAATTCATTCTTCTTTCATTTTCAGCTGGCAAGCAGGCAGACACTGGAATATGTTTCTGAGGGACAGAGTGAGGGCTTTGCATAGGCACTTTGTTGCATTTTTTGTGGGACTGGTAAAAAATACCTAGAACATAAAACAACGTTATTAACCGGTTCCCATGCTTTTAAAAGAACGGTTCTGTTTGTGTGTGTGTGTGTGTGTGTGCGTGTACGTGTACGTACGTGAGTGCGTGCGTGTGTGCATTTCAGGCAGAGACTGCGGCTGTGTGTGGGACGTGTGTGAGGCACGCTGAATGTCAATGAGGAGCTGAAGGCACATTTGCGGTGCGTCACTCTTATTGCACAGCTGGGTTTTTCACTTTGACAGTCTAACACCAAGAGGTCACAGTGCCTGCTCTCCACCACTCTGACAGAAATGAGAACGTGTGTGTGTGTGTGTGTGTGTGTGTGTGTGTGTGTGTGTGTGTGTGTGAGAGAGAGAGAGAGAGATTTGCTCTGCTTTTAAGTCAATCTCCAGTCACTGTTGCTGGGACAAGGTATTTAATCTCTGACCAGTGGTCATTCTTTCCCTGCATGTGGCTGTCACAATGACTTCTGGGTAATACCCGTTGTTTTCTATGTTTTTGACACATCCAGGAATGGGAAAGGGTTGATTGCTTGAAAAAGTAGTGAAGTAAAAGAATGACACACTCAACAATGAAGAACAAATGAATGTTTTTTTTCCCCTCAAAGATGAGCCTTTAGAGATTGTGTGATTAAACAGGTTGCATTACATCACTAAGGTACTGTATTGCTACACATGACCAGCAAAGGCCTAGATTGAAGGCTTATTTTGGAGCCCCACCATTAAAACCATCAACCCTGTGCTACTGAACTGGATCCTCACCAAACAATCAAACCGACAGTACGCTGTGCAGCTCTCCACAAACCCATCAGAGCATTGGGCCACTGCAAGCTGTTTAGCTCATTGGGAAAGAAATCGGTTTTACACTTGAGAGGACACAGAGAACACAACCGTGGCTTTTCTAAATAGAATCAACAGAAACTGTGCACATGCTCTCGGGAGTCCCACCCGACGCTGATTGTTTGGTGTGAGAGGGGAGGTGGGGGGAGAGAGAGGTCTATGGCACGAGGGGAGTTTGGAGAGGTGTGTATGCAATTCAGGGAAGCAGAAAGGATAGTGCTTGTTTGGTACACCTGTCAGATGTGTGTACCAGGTGCATCTGTTCTCCCCATCTTCTCTACTTAGATGTCAGTCCTCGAGCAAGAAGTATCCTAAACACACATGCGGGCACACACACATCAGACATGGCTTCAAATACATGTGTATTTTATTATTTGTTATTTAAATACTTATTTTTTTGTGTATTTTCAAATCATGTGGGCTGAGTCACCTACTTCTATTGGAAGCATTATCTAATATTTTGCTATAAATAGCCTACCACTTGAAACTATTTTCAAATACTTATTTTCAAGTACAACATTTCAAATACCAAACAAGCCTGGGTTCAAATGCATGAGCGTATTTTAAATAATTGTAATTGAAAATACACTTGTCTGTGTATTTGAGTATTTTCAAATGTATGCCAATACCTTCCAAATGTATTTCCAAATACATTCCAATTATTAACTTTAAATACCCTAAATTAGTATTTGAACCCGGGTCTGCTCACACACACAGACACACACACTGACAACCCGATGTCACACAAGCTGTCTGGTGTTCACTGGCTCAACAACTCGTTCCTCCCTCCCTCGTACTTACCTGCCTGCTTCCCTTCAAAACGCGTGCAGTTGACTGCTTCTGCCCAGGTCTCTTGCAATGCAGTTTGGCATTGATGTCTCAATATCAAAACCCACAGCACTTTCTACTCCCACTGAGAAAGTGCAGGCCTCTCCTTTGTTAGATCCATCTATTTATTTTCCTCTTGTGCAAGGAATAAGGATTGTTTTTGTCCTACCGTGATGGTGTGTGTGTCATTGTGTATGAGTTAATGTATCCTACAGTTTGTTTTTGTGAAGACACAATGCTTACTTATGTAGTAATGAGGGGAAAATCGATACAGTTTCATATCGGGATATCATTTTTGGATGATATTACATTGATATTTGACTCCAAGTATCGATTTGTGAAAGAAAAAGGTAGGTGTCATTAGCTCGTGCTAGTCGGATGTACCTGCTCCAAAACGGTGGTATTTTTCATCCTATAGCTTGTTCTCCATCTTCTTTGTAAATAGTGAGCCAACATGTTTTCAGAACTTTTATTTCCATGACTGATCAAATGTAATTTTTGACATGCTCTCTCTTGTCTTTCCGCAGGATACATATCGTGAGATATATGCTTGGATCATTAAATCACAATGAAGTGCACAACCCACTGGGTACGAACTGGTTGAATCAGCATCGTTTCAACGTAATTTGTCAAAATATTGTGACGTGGAAAATACATTGGATTTGCAAAAAGTTATCATTGTAAAGTGTTATGTAAGCATTTTTCAACATAGACAAACCTTGTATAAAATATGTTGACTTTGTGCCTTTGAAACAATGTCAGATCTTCAACGTTATATCCACTATCAGAAAAAAAAGGTAGCGTCTCCTACTGTAGAATTTATCTACAGCTATCCATTTGGTTTCCCATCAAGGGTTTTAACTTAGCCCAGCCGTGATATTTTTCACTGACTGCTACCAATGTGCTATTGTGAGAATGATGATTAAGAGATCTCTCAATAATTACATAGATTCACTGTTGCTATCGATGTCAGCCCGAAGGGTAGGTTTAACAGAGCAAATGAAATGTAACCATACTTTGTCATACAGTGCATTCGGAAACAATTCACATCCCTCGACTTTTTACACATATTGTTACTTGACAACCTTATTCTAAAATTGATAAAATTACTTTTTTTCTCCATCTACACACAGTACCCCATAATGACAAAGCCAAACAGGTTTTTAGACATTTTTGAAAACAGAAATGGCTTATTTACATAATTATTCAGACCTTATGAGACTTGAAATTGAGCTCAGCTGCATCCTGTTTCCATTGATCATCTTTGAGATGTTTCTATAACTTGATTGGAGTCCACCTGTGGTAAATTCAATTGATTGTACATGATTTGGAAAGGCACACACCTGTCTATATAAGGTCCCACAGTTGACAGTGAATTTCAGAGCGAAAACCATGCCATGAAGTCGAAGGAATGGTCCGTAAAGCAACGAGACAAGATTGTGTTGAGGCACAGCTCTGGGGAAGGGTACAAAAAATGTCTGCAGCATTGAAGGTCCCCAATAACAAAGTGGCCTCCATCATTCTTAAATGGAAGAAGTTTGGAACCACTAAGACTCTTCCTAGAGTAAAAATAAAGAAAAACCCTTGAATGAGTAGGTGTGTCCAAACCTTTGACTGGTACTGTATGTAAATGTGATATTTCATTTTTTATTTTTGTTAACCTTAAAATGAGTAACACATACATGGCCACATTTTTAGTTTGCTGTAACTATAAAATGTTTTTCTTATTATGTAATCATAGAAGATTGCATGCAAAGGTTGCAGGTCAGTGGAGATCTTCACAATTGCTATAATAAACAGCATTGATCACTTGTACTGTGTACTGTTAATGTCATATCTGTTGCAGTCCAGGTCATTTGGTTGTGCTATTAGATGAAGTACAGTAATAAAACATGTTGTATAAATGCAAAATATCTGACATTGCATTCCCATTTCACATTGGTCATGCTTTTAAATGGTTGAAAGCATAGTGGATAACACATTGTTGAATTCCAAAACTTCTGGCTGTCTTTTTGAGTGGATGACTAAAGGTTGAAATCCTATTGATCAACATCTCAACCAAATATTAACCAAAGTGCCGTGGTTAAATAACATGGTGTTCCCAGTGGGAAGTATGATATTGTGTTGTGAGATCCGTGGCAATTCCCAGCCCTAATGTTCAGAATATTTGTATATTACCATTTAGTATGCATAACTGTGTTTTCAACACCTTTATATGTAGATCGGTTGATTAGCATTCTATCCATGATGAGACTTTTTGAGAAGTCAGACTTTCTGTGAAAACTCTTCACGAGTCTTGAGGCTCTGTTGGATGAAGGCTGGCCCTGCAGCAAGTCTTAACAAAGCCCTTTTCAGTGAGTCTCTGTGGGCTGGGCCGTCCTGGGCCCTGCATACAAAGTGGGCACCTTTGTAACCCCAGGGCGAAAGGGCAGGAGATGATGAGAGGCAGAGCCCAACTTAAAAATGTGAAAAGAAAAGAACACCAAAAAATAAGGTGGCAGGATTAAAGTGCAATTATCAAACTCAGTCTGCTACTTAGAAGCTCAACAAGGTATCACAGTTTGAATTCGAAATTTGACTTTCTCCATGTTTTTCCAAATGTCTCTGGGTGAAGTCAAGGATCGGATGTTTAAGTTGATTCACTGTTACCTAACTCCGCAAAAGTGAAACCAAAAACATTAACCTCGGGCTGGGTATTTTACACCTCGGTAGGTTAAGGGTTACGGTTTGGGATAAGGTTAAAATAGGGTTAAGTTTAGGAATTAATTCTGAGTGGTTAAGGGTTAAAGTTTGGTAAAGGCAATTCTTGGCGCCGGAGCGCAGCTTTTATGTCAAGGTAAAAGCGCTCACCGCTGCCCATAATTGCTGGTTTTGAAGGCAGATCTAGACGTTCTTGGGACCTGGATGGATGTCTAACTTTAACTTTAAACTCGAGCGATCTTCCTGAGAAGCTACCATTGAAGGGGGAGTAAATGCAATTCCACCCAATGGTAACTGAGCAACATTCAATACCTAGGTTTCTCTATTACGATGCTCTGCACTACACATTCAAAGTTACAACCGAGTCCAGGTACCAAAATCAACCCTATAGATTTCCTCCACCCATCAGAGCTCATGGATCACACATCATTTTGAACACAAATTGCCTCGTGACCTGGCCGGTAGAAAAAAAAAGGGATGTTCTCAAACCAAACAGGTGTGAACACCCATGGACATTAAGCCAGGGCCATTATCAGTCTGGGCCAGATAGCACACTGGAGACTCAGGACAACTCAATAACAACATAATCCATGGGAGAGGTTCCAATACTCTGCATGACACCGGGTGAGCTCTCCAACCCTGTGTCCTGGAGAGCTACCCTCATGTAGGTTTTTGCTTCAACTTCAGTTGCTCGAACCTGATTCAGCTTATCAACCAGCTAATTACGTATTAGAATCAAGTGCGCTTGATTAGGATTGGAGGGAAAACCTACAGGACACTAGCTCTCCAGGAACAGGGTTGGAGAGCCCTGTGTTAGTGTATTGGAGGCAATGGTTGCAAATGTGTATACATGTATTTACAATCGTGTCATAGGGGCTAAGGATTTTGAATGCAGAAAGACACATACCTAAATCAAACACACACTCAGCAACTTTGTTCTCAGTTTTCTATGAGTGTTTCTGGGTAGCTGTACTAGGTGGCACCTTGCATGTATTCAGGGAGGTATTAATAAATGAATCATATTGCTCTGTAAGGATACCACCCATCTCAGAAATGTGTTGAGTAAGATTCAACACCTTTATGAAATGTATTGAGTTTCCTTTGAGAGTGAGAGACAAATTGTTCTGAAAATTCACCTTTTAGACACTCTTTCCAGAGGAAGCTACATTCAATTCTCTCACAGTTCTTTGGTAGTCACCATGGTAACAAAATGTGTCCTATTTCTTCCAGCCTTTTCACCTTTCCTGTCGGTCTTTGTACTCTTTGGAAACTTCCATTAGTTCTATTCTGTCAGTCGGGCCACTGAATGACAAGTAACGATCTTGGTGTGCCTTGTTCAAACAGTCAACTTGAGACGGTCCCTGGCAGACAACTCAAAGTAAACCCCAGTGACAGGTGTCTGAAAAATCGATTTAGTGCATGTCAAGGCAAAGTGTGTGCCATGGGACTCCACAAAGTGACATCAGTGGTCTGTTTTGACAGTCAAAACCATTTTGTTTGAATATTCCAAGTGGAATAACAGAAAAATGGAGACTCTACATTGGTATACACTGTAAACAGTATACTATGTAGCCTACATTTATCAGATGAGAATCACACTTCAATCTACAAATCTGCACTGTTTTTTTTTCCAAATGAGGAAAACTAGAAGATCCTCCATAACATTACAGTTACTACATTAATATTTTCTCTAGCAAGACATTGGAATGCAGCCAAGCGTTTCACCTTCAGCACCTGCAATTACAACCAAGACACTGCTTAACCCTATCCCATTTCACAACATGCACTTTTCCCACCAAATCAACTGCAGTCGTTCCAGAGGTAGATGGGCCGGCCCCGAATCGATTGTGCCACCTCCCTTAATTACAATTTTAATTCAGAGAGACCACAAATGCTGACATTCACATCGAACTGTATCTAAGCACCCCCACACATACATTCCTTGTTTTCCTCGCCAATTGCTCCCTCACCTTCCAATGAAGCCCACCACACTGCCCTGCATGCGCTCACAGCTGTTTAGTAAATCAATTAATGCACGCGGAGCAGGAAATTCAAATTCAGCAGCCCCCTCGCATAATTTATATATGACCGCACTGCAGGAGCCATTCATATCACCATTAGGATTCTTATAACTCAATTTGAGATCGATGCCATTACATCTTGGGGTATCTTCATCATCTTGATGACAGTTGGCTGGGAGACTAATCATGGATACATACACAGACATGCTTGGTAGTTTTTGCAGTGGGGGCATTTCCTATTATACCTAACCTTTTGAAAGGTTACAGCCTTTCATTTGACATTTTAGAAATGGACTGTTTGCTTCTGCAGGCACGTCATCAATGTGTGGCATAACTCATATATTTCTTCAACAAGCACCCGAGACCTAGAGGGCGAGAAATAAATGTGCCATGATTTCTTGTAATGCAGCCATTGGATGTGTTGCCCTCTTCGAGGTATAGTCAGAGAGGCACTTGTCTATGTTATCACACCCAGAATATTCTATATTATAAACTGGGTGGTTCGAGCTCTGAATGCTGATTGGCTGTCAGCTGTGGTATATCAGACCGTATACCATGGGTATGACAAAATATGAATTTGTACTGCTCTAATTACGTTGGTAAACAGTTCATAATAGCAACAAGGCACCTCGGGGGTTTGCGGTATATGGTCAATATACCACGGCTAAGGGCTGTATCCAGGCACTCCGCGTTGTGTCGTGAATAAGAACAGCCCTTAACCGTGGTATATTGGCCATATACCACACCTCCTTGAGCCTTATTGCTTAAATAGAACATGCCAGTGTGAGGACTCCTTTCATTTTTCATTTAAATTGCCTTACGCGTGCTCCAGGCTGGTCTTTGACATAGTTAATCAAGTGTTAACAGTATTACATGCATAATTTCATCTGAAGGCTATGTGAGTTTCTCATGTCAAATGAGCCTTCAGCTCTAAACTAGAGTGATTAGGGAGTTCACAATCCTAATTGCAAGAGCTGAGGAACATTATTACGTTGGCAACATAATATTCACAGGAGAGGAAGTTTAAACTAATGTTTTTTTAGCAGTTGTGCATGGCACTATCTTCTAACTGAATCTGGTCTGCTGTATATTGATTCTTCAATAATATTTCCCTCTTCATGCATGTCTGTACAGATCGGTATACATGACACATCCTCATGCCTATAGACAGTATTGTTGAGTATTATAGATTCCACCATAGACACTGAGTGTGCAATGAAATGGAAATTTCACTGCCTCCAATTGAGTTGTCTTGTACAATCTAAAGCTACTGGGCTCGATAAGCTAATGAGGCAATATGTGGATATTGAGACAATACTGTACATTGAATACTATTTCCTTTATTGCTCTCAGCACAACTGAGAAATTAACAAAATATCAATGCAATCTCCAAAGAAAAAAGCCATAACTGGCCGTCAATGCAGCAACAATGATATGGCATGGCTGGTCCTTTTTAACCCATATGGAGAAAAATAAATAAATAATATATACATATTTAGATAACTATTTTTAGGATACTGTACATGTGAAACATAAAACATGATGTATTCGTTTTTGTGTAATACACAGAACATTTTAAACACATTCCAACATATATTACAAAATTCACTGCTCGACTGAGCTACCTTACAGATAATTGTATGTGTGGAGTACAGACATAAAGGAGTTAAACACTATTAGTCCATGCAACTTATCATGTGACTTGTTAAGCAAAGTTTTACTCCTGAACTTATTTAGGCCTGCCATAGCAAATTAGTTAAATTATTTTTGACTCAAGACAATCCAGCTTTAATTTAATTTATTTTTTTTGTAAAACAAAACTTAATTCCACTTTGACTTTATGGGGTATTTTGTTTAGGCCAGTAACCAAATATCTCACTGTAACACAACAAAATGTGGAAAAAGTCAAGGGTTGTGATTGTGTGAATACTTCCTGAAGGCACAGTACAGTAGAATTGTGAGAATTGTGAGACTCGGCACCTAACCCCACTGGGCACAAACTGGTTGAATCAACATCGTTTCAATGTCATTTGTCAAAGTATTGTGATGTGGAAACTACGTGGAAAATACATTGTATTTGCAAAAAGTCATCAAGGTAAATTTGTTTTGCTGGTGAAATGTTCAACCAAAATCAAAATTCAATCAAATTGTATTTGTCACATGTGCCGAATACAACAGAATACAACTTACTGTGAAATGTTTAATGCCAACAATGCAGAATTGTAAAAAAAGAAAGAAAGAAGAAGTAAGTAACAAAACATTTGCTAAAAAAAATACTAATACAAAAATAAACAACATTAGAAGAAAAGTAACTCAATACAATAACAATAACGAGGCTACATACAGGACGTACCGGTACTGAGAAAATGTGTGGAGGTACAGGTTATTCGAAGTAAATGAGGTAATATGTACATGTAGATAGGGGTAAAGTGACAATGCATAGATAATAAACAGCGAGAAGCAGCAGCGTAAAAATATGGTCAATGCAAATAGTCCGGGTAGCCATTTGATTAACTGTTTAGCAGTCTTATGGCTTGGGGGTAGAAGCTGTTAAGAAACCTTTTAGACCTAGACTTGGCGCTCTGGTACCACTTGCCGTGAGGTAGCAGAGAGTACAGTCTATGACCAGGGTGGCTGGAGTCTTTGACAATTTTTAGTGCCTTTGACCGCCTGGTATAGAGGTCCTGGATGGCAGGAAGCTTGGCCCCAGTGATGTACTGGGCCATACACATTACCCTTTGTAGCACCTTGCGGTAGGATACCGAGCAGTTGCCATATCAAGCGGTGATGCAACCAGGCGGGATGCTTTCGATAGTGCACCTGTCAAACTTTTTGAAGATTTGAGGACCCATGCCAAAACTTTTCATTCTCCTGAGGGAGAATAGGCATTGTTGTGCCCTCTTCACGACTGTCTTGGTGTGTTTAGTTTGTTAGTAATGTGGGTGTCAAGGAACTTGAAGCTCTCAACCCGCTCCACTACAGCCCCGTCGATGTGAATGGGGACGTGCTCGGCTCCCCTTTTCCTGTAGTCCACGATCAGCTCTTTTGTATTGCTCAAGTTGAGGGAGAGGTTGTTGTCTTGGCACCACACTGCAAGGTCACTGACCTCCTCCCTGTAGGCTGTCTCATCGTTGTCGATAATCAGGCCGACCACCGTTGTGATGTCAGCAAACTTAATGATGGTGTTGGAGTCATGCCTGGCCACGCAGTCATGGGTGAACAGGGAGTACAGGAGGGGACTAAGCATGCTCCACTGAGGGGCCCCTGTGTTGAGGATCAGCGTGGCAGATGTGTTGCTCCCTACCCTTACCACCTGGGGGCGGCCCGTCAGGAAATCCAGGATCCAGTTGCAGAGGGAGGTCTTTAGTCCCAGGGTCCTTAGCTTAGTGATGAGCTTGGAGGGCACTATGGTGTTGAACGCTGAGCTGTGGTCAACAACCAGCATTCTCACATTGATGTTCCTTTTGTCCAGGTGGGAAAGGGAAGTGTGAAGTGCCATAGAGATTGCGTCATCTTTGGATCTGTTGGGGCGGTATACAAATTGTAGTAGTTCTAGGGTTTCTGGGAGGATGGTGTTGATGTGAGCCTTTCAAAGCACTACATGGCTACAGATGTGAGTGCTACGGGGCAGTAGTCATTTAGGCCAATTACCTTGGCGTTCTTGGACACAAGGACTGTGGTAGTCTGCTTGAAATATGTAGGTATTACAGGCTCATTCAGGAAGAGGTTGAAAATGTCAGTGAAGACACTTGCCAATTGGTCAGCGCGTGCTCTGAGGACGCATCCTAGTAATCCGTCTGGCCTTGCGTCCTTGAGAATGTTGACCGGTTTAGAGGTCATACTCACATCGGGGAAGGAAAGTGTGATCACACAGTTGTCCGGAACAGCTGTTGCTCTCATGCATGGTTCAGTGCTGCTTGCCTCGAAGTGAGCATAGAAGGCATTTAGCTCATCTGGTAGGATCGCGTCACTGGGCAGCTCATGGCTGGGTTTCCCAATCCGTAATAGTTTGCAAGCCCTGCCACATCCGACAAGTGTCAGAGCCGATGTCGTAGGATTAATTTTAGTACTGTATTGATGCTTTGCCTGTTTGATGGTTCATCAGTTGGCATAGCGGGATTTCTCATAAGCGTCTGAATTAGGGTCCCGCTCCTTGAAAGCGACAGCTCTAGCTTTTAGCTTAGTGTGGATGTTGCCTGTAATCCATGGCTTTTGGTTGGGATATGAAAGTACGGTCACTGTGGGGATGTCAATGTACTTATTTATAAAGCCGGTGACTGATGTGGTATACTCCTCAATGCCATCAGATGAATCCCGGGAACATATTCCAGTTTGTGCTAGCAAAACAGTCCACGTCATCAGACCCCTTCCGTATTGAGTGAGTCATTGGTACTCCCTGATGAGTTTTTGCTTGTAAGCAGGATAGAATTATGGTCAGATTTGCCAAAGGGCGAGGGAGGGCTTTGTACACATTTCTGTGTGTGGAGTAAAGGTGGTCTAGAGTTTTGTTCCTTCTGGTTGCACATGCTGGTAGAAATGAGGTAAAATGGATTTAAGTTTTCCTGCATTAAAGTCCCCGGTCACTAGGAGTTCCGCTCCTCGGTGAGCATTCTCTTGTTTGCTTATGGCCTTATGCAGCTTGTTGAGTGTGGTCTTAGTGCCTGCATCGGTTTGTGGTGGTAAATAGACAGCTACGAAAAATATAGATGAAAACTCTCTTGATAAATAGTGTGATCCTCAGCTTATCATGAGGTGCTCTACCTCAGGCGAGCAAAACCTTAAGATTTAATATTAGAGATCGCGCACCAGCTTTTGTGGACAAACAGACACAGACACCACCATCCCTCATCTTACTGGAGGTTGCTGTTCTGTCTTGCCATTGCATGGAAAACCCAGCCATGACTCGGTGGACCATAAGATATTACCGTTTTTAATGTCCTGTTGGTAGGATAGTCTCGAACAGAGCTCATCCAATTTATTCTCCAGTTACTGCACATTCGCCAGTAGGATGGATGGCGGATTATCCACTTGTTGACGAATTCTCACCAAGCACCTGGATATGCGCCCCTTGTCGGCATCTCCTCTTCATGCGATTGACTGGGATTTGGGCCTGGTCTGGGAGGAGCCATACATTTTTCACCTCTGATTCGTTAAAGAAAACTCTTTGTTCAGTCCAAGGTGAGTAATTTCTGTTCTGATGTCCAGAATCTCTTTCCAGTCATAAGACACGGTGGCAGAAACATTATGCACAAAAAAGTTACTAACAAAGAAAAAAAACACACAGAATAGCACAATTGGATAGGAGCCTGTAAAACGGCAGCCATCCCCTCCGGTGCCCATTACTCTCCATTCCACAGGATCACCTCTCCAATGCACTTTTATAACTCAAAGAAGAGTCTTCAACTAACCTCTCCAAAGTGTGCACAATTCCTAAGATATTTCAATAGTCTTCAACTACTGTAAAAACATTTTTTTTTTTTTAGCTCTCCTGTTGTTGTGGAACTTGAGCAGGGGTCGGTAACAGGCAGTCTGCAGGCCAAAACTGTCCCGCAAGAGTAATTTTTTTGGCCCCCATTTTATTTATTGGTGAAATTTCAGGAATTCAGCTTGAAATTTGTTTTATTTAGAAAATCTGTTCACCAAGTATTCCCACTAATTGAAAAAGAGAGATCGCGTCTCAATATAATCAAGGTACAATCTCTGTTTTGGGGGTTAGTTATGGTCAATTTGCACTGTACAAATTACTATAATTATGATCTGGCCCCCTGACTATCCCCTCCGACAAAAATTGTCTGCTGAATCTAGTTGCATACCCCTGAACTAGAGCAAGCAGACTTGTAGTTGTTTTGTTTGTAACACAACCCTGTAACCCCGCCATCACACAATTACTGTTATTGTTTATGCAATCCAAAAATGTCCCATTATAAATCGCAATCTGGGTCACGTGAGCATAATTTGAAAGCTTGTTCTATTGCCAACATGACTTGCTAAGTTATAAAATACTATCTTACAGTATTATGCTTTCACAAGGCAATTCAGAGAAACAGATCGTATTTCTGGTGCACTCAGGTACGTGTTTCGCTGTGAATTTTCACAATAAACAAACATAGACACGTTCTGTTCAGAACAACCCAGTGTATGACGCCTTGCCATCTTGTAACTTTATAATCAAACATAGTGATCATAAACTTTTACACTATAGATGACATGAGTTTTATGATATGGGTGTTTGGCTTGCTTGTATGACATCAAAGTGGTATTTATTATAATCCTCAATGTTTCATCTTTCAAAATACATTGAGACCTCTTAATTTACAGCATTTCCCTCATTTCCCTCACTCAGACAACAAAACACTTGCAAAAGCTTCCCAATTAGCGGGAGGGACGAGGGCAACCTCTTGTTGCATGCGGTGCTCAGTTCAGAACAGCTGTCAATCAAAACCCATACATTGCTGTGAAGCGTAGAGCATGAGCTCTGATGTAGTTTATAGCATGCTACGGTACAGCCACTGCGTTCTAATTTAGGTGCTTATCAGTGTACAACTGTGACATTTTCAACCCGTATAAGGGTATGAGTGTAAAGGGTTAATCATGGCATGTGGGGCAGTCTGTGGTGCCTTCTGTAGATTATGGATTGTGTTGCCATTTTAATTAAGGCATATCTGAGGCCAAATTGGAGTCAAATTGCTCCCAGTCTAAACCCTCAATTTCGACAATCAAATTTGGAAACGGATCAAAATGTGATTGGTTAATTTCTTTTTTGACAGCCATACCAAAAGGCAATGAATTTTTGTATGAAAATCAATGGTCAGTGAATTACTAATCCTACGAAAGCCACAAGGCTCCATTGAGAAGCCGAGAATGCATAGAAAAGTGTCATCAGAAAGACCTGCCCCCTACTGAGTCGCAGTCCTGCCACTCTCCTACATAATATCCGAGAACTCTCTGCTCCAGCCTTGTCCACAGCCCTCAGTCACTTTCAGTCTGACAGCACTGATTACACAAAGCCCCTTCACAAGAGTTGAATGGAATGACCTTCATTTCAGTATCCCCTTTCTACCTTCACATATAGCCACAAAAAGAGAAGAAAGGGGGTAAAAACCCTGAAAAACAGAGCTCATAATGTCCAATACTATCAAGCATAGAAACTTCATGAAAGTCTATCAGACTAGTTGGACAGTGAATTTGCTGTATCTGATTATGTGTATCGACCTCGCGGCTCTCTGCAACCCCTGAAACCCATCTCACATCACTGGTGGTTTGGCCGAGCCAGTCACGACGTGCAGGAAATCAATCAACAGTGAGATATAAGCCGCTATCGCCGCGGTGATGGTCGATATGCAATTTTCGTCCTCAAAAGTGGAACTGGATCAGAGGGGAATTTGTTTTATTCTCTTCCTCTGTCTTCCAAATAACTCGGCGAGCTAGAAGAAAGTATGATGAATATGTATGACCATATGTGTGCAACAAAGTAAAGAATGTACTGTAAGCTCACTCCACAGCTTAAAATGTCGCCGATGGAGCTATCAAATTGGATCCTTTTGTACAGCTCAATCGGTTCGTACGTTGGCAAGTGGGTGCTCGTGTGTGTTGGCGACAGGACCGTGGTTCAAGCCAAGTCGGAAGCTATATGCTATATAAGATAGTACACAGATGTCGGTTATATCTGTAAAGAAGTGCATCATTCACGCTGTTCGTTCAATGGCTCTGCCATCTTACAGTATATGGGCTAGACAGATCCAGTCTGATAGGGCTACTTTTCTTTCTACTACAATGGCTTGAATTCCTTTGGCAATAAAATATCTTTGCAGACATGTTCCAGGAGGAAAACATAAATGCATGCACACAGCAGTGCTTCTTTTGTCGACTATATTCTTGGATAATAGTTAGAATTTTTCCATAATTTCTGTCATCCATAACCTTTTTTTAAATCACATTTTGGCTAATACACTGAGTGTAAAAAACATTAAGAACACCTTCTCAATACAGTGCCTTGCGAAAGTATTCGGCCCCCTTGAACTTTGCGACCTTTTGCCACATTTCAGGCTTCAAACATAAATATATAAAACTGTATTTTTTTGTGAAGAATCAACAACAAGTGGGACACAATCATGAAGTGGAACGACATTTATTGGATATTTCAAACTTTTTTAACAAATCAAAAACTGAAAAATTGGGCGTGCAAAATTATTCAGCCCCCTTAAGTTAATACTTTGTAGCGCCACCTTTTGCTGCGATTACAGCTGTAAGTCGCTTGGGGTATGTCTATCAGTTTTGCACATCGAGAGACTGACATTTTTTCCCATTCCTCCTTGCAAAACAGCTCGAGCTCAGTGAGGTTGGATGGAGAGCATTTGTGAACAGCAGTTTTCAGTTCTTTCCACAGATTCTCGATTGGATTCAGGTCTGGACTTTGACTTGGCCATTCTAACACCTGGATATGTTTATTTTTGAACCATTCCATTGTAGATTTTGCTTTATGTTTTGGATCATTGTCTTGTTGGAAGACAAATCTCCGTCCCAGTCTCAGGTCTTTTGCAGACTCCATCAGGTTTTCTTCCAGAATGGTCCTGTATTTGGCTCCATCCATCTTCCCATCAATTTTAACCATCTTCCCTGTCCCTGCTGAAGAAAAGCAGGCCCAAACCATGATGCTGCCACCACCATGTTTGACAGTGGGGATGGTGTGTTCAGCTGTGTTGCTTTTACACCAAACATAACGTTTTGCATTGTTGCCAAAAAGTTCAATTTTGGTTTCATCTGACCAGAGCACCTTCTTCCACATGTTTGGTGTGTCTCCCAGGTGGCTTGTGGCAAACTTTAAACTACACTTTTTATGGATATCTTTAAGAAATGGCTTTCTTCTTGCCACTCTTCCATAAAGGCCAGATTTGTGCAATATACGACTGATTGTTGTCCTATGGACAGAGTCTCCCACCTCAGCTGTAGATCTCTGCAGTTCATCCAGAGTGATCATGGGCCTCTCTGACCAGTCTTCTCCTTGTATGAGCTGAAAGTTTAGAGGGACGGCCAGGTCTTGGTAGATTTGCAGTGGTCTGATACTCCTTCCATTTCAATATTATCGCTTGCACAGTGCTCCTTGGGATGTTTGAGGCTTGGGAAATCTTTTTGTATCCAAATCCGGCTTTAAACTTCTTCACAACAGTATCTCGGACCTGCCTGGTGTGTTCCTTGTTCTTCATGATGCTCTCTGCGCTTTTAACGGACCTCTGAGACTATCACAGTGCAGGTGCATTTATACAGAGACTTGATTACACACAGGTGGATTGTATTTGTCATCATTAGTCATTTAGGTCAACATTGGATCATTCAGAGATCCTCACTGAACTTCTGGAGAGAGTTTGCTGCACTGAAAGTAAAGGGGCTGAATAATTTTGCACGCCCAATTTTTCAGTTTTTGATTTGTTAAAAAAGTTTGAAATATCCAATAAATGTCGTTCCACTTCATGATTGTGTCCCACTTGTTGTTGATTCTTCACAAAAAAATACAGTTTTATATCTTTATGTTTGAAGCCTGAAATGTGGCAAAAGGTCCCAAAGTTCAAGGGGGCCGAATACTTTCGCAAGGCACTGTATATTGCACTCAGAACAGCCTCAATTTGTCGGGTCACTCTACAAGGTGTTGAAAGAGTTTCATAGTGGTGCTGGCCCATGTTGACTCCAATGCTTCCCACAGTTGTGTCAAGTTGGCTGAATGTCCTTTGGGTGGTAGACCATTCTTGTTACACATGGGAAATTGTTGAGCGTAAAAAACCCATCAGCGCTACAGTTCTTGACACAAACAGGTGCACATGGCACCTACTACCATACCTCGTTGAAAGCAGTAGAGGCTTGTGGGAGGAGCTATAGGAGGATCGGATCATTGAAATGGCTGGAATGGAGTCAAACGTGACTTCCATATGTTTGATACTGTTCCATTTATTCCATTCCAGCCATTACAATGAGCTCGTCCTCCTATAGCTTTTCCCACCAGCCTCCACTGGTTCAAATTTCCATCATTTGTCTTGCCCATTCACCATATTGATTGGCACACATACACAATCCATGTCTCAACTGTCTCAAGGCTTAAAAATCTTTCTTAAACCTGTCTCCTCCCCTTCATCTACACTGATTGAAGTGAATTTAACACGTGACATCAATAAGGGATCATAGCTTTCACCTGGATTCAACTGGTCAGTCTATGTCATGGATGTTTTGTACACTCACTGAATATTGGTGTTTTGATGTGGTTGTTTTCTTATTATTTCAAATGGGATATTGCCATTCCAGCCTGTTGATTTTCTGCTGAAAGTTCTGTCATGCCGTGAACGATAATAAAGACAGGTAGTGCTATTAAATTGGAAATCTCATTTGCAGTTGTGTGTGAATGGACTCTGTCCTGTTGAAAATGTAATTGGTGTCACTGTGGGTGTATCTGCACAACTCTTAGGGGGCTTTTTTCCCTTTCCACCCAGTGTTCATAATTATAATATGACAATTCTGTCTCCCAAACGCTATCATTTCTCCATTCAGATGCACAATAGGCTGGTGGCATAATGAGTCTGTCCACAGGCAGTCATCAGGCTGCCGATAGTGTGTTATCTATGGGAGCCTGTCACCTCAGCCCCCAGGGGCCCCTGACCGTGAAGCCAAGGTGGAAGGATTCAATTACACACACCCACCTAAAGGTATGTAGGGAGCTGGGCTTTTTTAAAAGAGAGATAACTTTCTTAGGCAAATTCTTGTTCCATTGTAACCTACTACTCCCTCGCTCGCTCTCTTCCTCTCGCTCTCTTTCCCTTTCCCTCGCTCTCTTGGTTGTTAATTTCTCTCCCCGGTAGAATAGATCTGTCAGTGTCACTGTCAAGAAGCAAAGACGCCCCCAAGGTCAAGCTGTAGAAAAAACTTTTATTAGACTGGATTATATAGTCATATTAATTCAGCACATTTAGCACAGAGAACAGACTACATAGATGCATTGCACATTGAGGATTGTAATCATTGTACCGTCTGTCTAATGTCATCAGAGTTGAATGTAGTTGATCGATGAATCATCCCCAGTATTGACTAATGGTCATCAATTCTCATTAACTGTCAATGTCAAAGTTAAGTAGTCAGTGTTGGTATACTAATGTCAGTATACAGTTTGAGATTTTTCAGAATATTTACCATCCACAATCATCACATGAGTGTCATGCACTCTGTAGCCTAAAATACTGTTTTAAGTGAGAAGCCTCACCCAGATACCCATATGGCTGCCCATTAGCTAGTCAAAATTGACCTTTGCATACTACCTCTCTCACATTATACTCCTGTCATTCATCACAGTGGCATATTTTCCACGTTAAATGATCCATTGATGAATACATAAGGGCCACGTCTGGATGACTTTCACAATGACGCTTTCAGGAAAAAAAGAATTGTTCCACCTCAGCTTTAAATCCTTTATGTTATCCATCAATAGCCAGGAAATGATTCTCTTAATAGTGCTGTTTTTCAAAGTTTAAGTGGTATTACATCTCAAGTGCTGTTAAAAAATATACTCGCAGTAAATGACTCGTTCGATGACTTGAATGACTCATTCAATGCTCTGTGATGTGGCTGGAAAAAGAACATTCCAAAATGAATGCCCAGTTGGATGCAATTGACCGGTTTTCTCAATTTAACCTTCAGTCTTTGTCAGTGGTATTTGTCATTCTAATTTTGTCATATTTCATGAATCCGTTGAGAGATACGAAAAATCAGGTCACTTTATTCTGATTTACTCTAGAGCCTGAAACTAAGATTATTGGCAACATACACACAGACACACACACACATGCACGCACGCACGCACACACAACACTACACACTCATTTAAATATTTTTCAAATCAGACCCTGCAAATATGCACATCATCCACCCCTGAGCTAATATAATATAAATGTTAATGACGATTTGTGCAGTGAGCTGGGGAGATGAACATTTGCAATATGGCAAATCCTCTATAACTTTTTGGATATGAAATTGGATACTGTATTAGGTGTTTTCTTCCAAATTTGGAATGTCCAGGAATGTAAATAAATGGTAGGTAGGGAATAGATGAATAATGAGACCAATAGGAAAATGTTGGAGTGTGAAAAGAAAAGTTGTTATCAGCATAATTCCTGCTCCATTTCGATGCCAATATGTTAATTTACTTTGGCATTCCTCCAAATGAAGTTTATCCCCCCCCCCCCCAATAATTCATATTTGCAATAAGCATAATTGGAATATGATGAACATTTGCAGATTGGCAAATCTGTCAGCAAACAGGCGCATTAATGTTAAGATAGGATTTTGTGACTGAGCTGATAAGCTTATAAGACAACAGTATGTCAATTTGTTTTCCAAATGTAGACAAACAAATCAATATTGAAGGATTAAAAAAGCCACCTGATTATTATGCATTTAGGTCGAATCGTATGAATGAGAACACAGAGTAGGCTACAGCTCAACAAATGAACACCTATAGAAAGTCTAAACCTGCACTATATCAGAACTTAGTTTAATGAAATGATGTCTGTAACTATTTTATACCTTTATATCCCTTGTTACTTTCATATTTAACAGGATTATTATTTTTTTAAATCTCCATTTGGCTTCCATCCTAAAGTCTGTTATTCAATTGCCCAAAGGAGCAGACCACATTACCAACACATTATTTGGGGTGAATGGTTTCATAAATACGGGTTAAATGAAACAGCTGTGGGCCATCAGACCAGGTATTGTGGAACCATTTAATACAGTGGGCTAATTACCTGTGACATCACAGTTGGCCCTCGTTAAACGGTGGGACATTACCTTTTACTGTTGATTAATTGACTGGTGTAAATTAGCCATCTGTTGCTGCGTTGCTACCTTTAAAAGGTACCCTGTGGAAGGCATAGGACGTACTGCACACCTTTCAAGGACATTGTCATACCTTAACAAGTCAGCATTATGTGAAAGAGCTCTTTCATTAAAATCCTTAAGCAACTAACCGCCCTTGCTGTCTCTGCCTGGCCGTTTCCCCTCTCTCCACTGGGATTCTCTGCCTCTAACCCTATTATAGGGGCTGAGTCACTGGCTTACTGGTGCTCTTCCATACAGTCCCTATGAGGGGTGCGTCACTTGAGTGGGTTGAGTTACTGACGTGATCTTCCTGTCTGGGTTGGTGCCCCCCCTTGGGTTGTGCCGTGGTGGCCCACCCTTGGGTTGTGGGCTATGCTCGGCCTTGACTCAGGATGGTAAGTTGGTGGTTGAAGGTATCCCTCTAGTGGTGTGGGGGCTGTGCTTTGGCAAAGTGGGTGGGGTTATATCCTGCCTGTTTGGCCCTGTCCTGGGGTATCGTCGGACGGGGTCAAAGTGTCTCCCGACCCCTCCTGTCTTAGCCTCCAGTATTTATGCTGCAGTAGTTTATGTGTCAGGGGGCTAGGGTCAGTCTGTTATATCTGGAGTATTTCTCCTGTCTTATCTGGTGTCCTGTGTGAATTTAAGTATGCTCTCTCTAATTCTCTCTTTCTTTCTTTCTTTCTTTCTTTCTTTCTTTCTTTCTTTCTTTCTTTCTTCCTTTATTTCTTTCTCTCTCTCTGAGGACCTGTGCCCTAGGCCCATGCCTCAGGACTACCTGGCCTGATGACTCCTTGCTGTCCCCAGGCCACCTGGTCGTGCTGCTGCTCCAGTTTCAACTGTTCTGCTTGCGGCTATGGAACCCTGACCTGTTCACCGAACGTGCTACCTGTCCCAGACCTGCTGTTTTAAACTATATAGAGACAGCAGGAGTGGTAGACATACTCTGAATGATCGGCTATGAAAAGCCAACTGACATTTACTCTTGAGGTGCTGACCTGTTGAACCCTCGACAACCACTGTGATTGTTATTATTTGACCCTGCTGGTCATCTATGAACATTTGAACATCTTGGCCATGTTCTGTTATAATCTCCACCCGGCACAGCCAGAAGAAGACTGGCCACCCCTCATAGCCTGGTTCCTCTCTAGGATTCTTCCTAGGTTCTGGCCTTTCTATGGAGTTTTTCCTAGCCACGTTGCTTCTACACCTGCATTGCTTGCTGTTTGGGGTTTTAGGCTGGGTTTCTGTACATCACTTTGAGATATCAGCTGATGAAAGAAGGGATTTATACATACATTTGATTTGATCTAAGAGTCCATTGACGCACCCGTGCATCAATCTAATTAACATCATAAAAAAATCCCTATATAAATCCATCAGTTTACGCTAGAGATATATTTTTTTGCATGGGCTGTGTCTCAATCCCCCACATCCGCCTGTCGGCCCTCCGCACTTGCGGTGCAAAATGGCAGAGCTACAGCGATATTTGTCAGACCAGGAGACACCCGAAAATCAGTTTTCTCACGAAAACGTCTGTAGCGTCCGAACGGTTTGGCCTACTAACTCATATAAGATGAGACTCGATGGTATTCTCCGTGTTGATCTACGACCCCTACAAGTATCACGGGACTCGTGTGAAGGTAACCCATAGAAATGAATGGAAGTTTGGAGGTAGTTTGGTGGGGGAAAAAAGTTGTTAAATGTGTCCAAAAACCAAACTATTTCCTGAGCTTTCTTATATCTCCTTGATATAGGACAGACATTTCAAATATATATATATATTACTGTCTTTTTTGCTATTTATGAATTAGTTATTCAATGAGTTTCTATGGGCTATATTAGTATTTTTTTTAATATTTTTTTTTATACATACAGGGGTCCTAAAATTCAAAATCAAATAGCATAGACATGACATGAGTCAAAACACCTCAAAACAAGACATGGTATCAAGAACTAGATAAAAACTAGCTGAAACGAGCTACATGGCAGCCTCTAGCCATTGTTGCTAGCCACAGTATCTAGCCACCCAGAATCACAACATCACACTAATTTCTGCACCATTGAGGGCGAGCATCATTTTCGTGATGTTGTCAGCTAACCCATCTATTTGGAGTTGTTCTAGGAATGACCTTATTTGGGCATGGGAATGTGAATTCATACAGTGACCTCTGTCTAGAATCTAGATAACACTTTCGGAGGAGGTAGAATGAAAGGACAGCACTAAGCACACACTTCATGGTCTGCCCATTTAATAATAGGTTTGCCTTAACATTACCAAGAGATTTTAGAACATCTAAAATGTGTGATGAAATTTAACACAAAGATAATGTATTGTAAATAGCTATCAATAACTGCATTATTATTGACAATATATTATCATTTCAGTTGTCTTTCAGTTTATATTTATTTTCAAAGTAAAATAAAATGTGTGTCATTCAAATTACATGACAAAAATCAGAAACATTTTATCGACAGGAGAAAACAAATAAAACACTTTTATTTTCAATGAAACGTCATCGTATTATGTTCTATGCAATGGACCCTATAGCCATACAACAGTTGCAACCCTATACATTCAAATGAAAAACACAGATTAAACATGCCATTCATAAAAATATCTTTACAAAAATGTACATTTCTATGCAACAATATTTTTTTAATTGCACATCTCTAAAATACCCTTTTCCACTCCCAACCCAAGTACAGTATTCTTTTAAACACAGGGGGTCAATTGCAACAAGGTCACGATATCATCTCATTTTCCGGGCTTTAAGATCATATCCAACTCTGTGATGTTTCCATGGTTGTTGGTTAATCCTCTCCACTGGCACCAAATGACACTTGTTGCTTTTGATAGCAAGGTTTGCTTTGATTTGCAAGGTGCAGAGTAGCATAAACCGCAGACAAAATGATGGAGTTAGATTTGAGTTAAAGATGACCTTGTATGCAAAACATGACATACTACTAATTGCATTACCCGTCAGTAAACAAACAAACAAAACCCAGATAATTGGTCTATAGAGACTCTTTTCTCCACTCAAATCAGCTAAGGATTCAATCAAAGCCTGCAATTTAAAAAAATCCACACTGCTGAACCAGAGGCTAAAAACTCTTATCAATAGTATTAAAATGAGCATTTCCCTTGATCCACCTAGTAGGCCTACATTATTATCTAATGTATTACTTTATCTACTTAAAATATGCTTTGAGTGGTATAGTGACAATGTGTTTCAGCAGTGTGGATGTACTGCAGTGACGACCTGATTGAATTTCAAACTATGTTTTTGACAGGAATGAATGGGATATATCATTGTGAAATCAAAACAGGTAGTGAGTGGTATGACCATTTTCTTAAAGACATTCCACAATACAAAAGTAGTGATAATATTAATAAACAGAAATCAAATTTGAGTGGATTGTATGAAAATCAAATATTGTGTAGAGGCAGTTTCTGAACCTTCTGAATTCTACTCCAAATACAAAGACGTCTTTCAGCGGAGAAATCTCAACATACAAAGTGTACAAGAATGTGTATCGATATAATCCTCTGCTCTTTCTATTTATGTTATCTGAAACCTTGAATCTGTTTCACCTATCAGGTGACTCAATAACAATGAAACATCTGCAAAATCAACAACATAAAAATTATCATTTCAATAACAGAAAAATATTTCAACATCCAATCCCAATAATGAGTTAAAAGTAGTCTAATTAGTTAATTGGGAGCAATTCTATTAATTATTCAATTTCGCTGATTTTCTAAATTGGATGAGATAAGTGACAGTATAGCACTATAATTCTCCCTCTTTTCATTTCTGCTCTGCTAGGTTTTTAAGCCTCTGCGCATATGGTGCTGCGGTGGCGGTGCAGTGAGCTCAAATAAGGCAAAAGAACACAAGTTTCTCTCCTTGTCTCCTCTCCCGAGTACAGGTCAGATCCGTGTGGAGAGAGAGGGCACAGCTTCCTACAAAGTGATGTATGCTGGGTAGTACAAACTGTGCAGGGCTGGCTACAGCGAGACACTGTTCCCTGGTAGGAAGCCAAAGCAGACGTTGGCTGGCTATCACAGGAAGCCCGTTTTCCCTTTGAAATTTGGTAGGAGGTCAGAATAAAGAATGGATCATCCCCCCCAGGACATGCATGTGATGAATGGATAATCTGGAAAAATCTGGAAAAGTTACGCTAAAGCGATCGCTTATGCATGGGTAAGACTGATGCTCCTCTGTACCTTTCCAAATCCTTAAAAAACAAAAACCCATTTGTGATCTCGATAATGCATGATTTATCATAATTTATTACTTTCGGGC